>NC_037672.1:48444453-48498898 GCF_003255815.1 Theropithecus gelada
AGACCCACCCCCTTCAAAAAAAAAAAAAAAAAAAAAAAAAAACAGAACATCAATTAGAAGACCATAGCCCTGGGATAAATTGTTTGAGCTTAATCTAAGGGAATTTCAGTGGGGATTAACAGGAAGAGGGATCATTTAAGGCCTCTGTCAGAGACAGAGTAAATAAGCTTCAGTACCAAAATGGGGAGCATCTGGAAGACAATGTGCACTGGAAATATGACTGTATGAATCCTAACCTGCAACAAATAATGAATCACATTTTCAAAACTCTATTTTCCTAAAGTGGAAAAAAACTTCATTGTGTTAGAGATGCTCCTTATGTTTGTAAAATAATTAGAAGAGAACGAAATGGCCCTGTGTATATATTAATGCAGGAACACAAACTTAATTTTGAGCCTGGCACAGTGGCTCATACCTGTAATCCTGGCACTCTGGGAGGCCAAGGCAGGAGGATTGCTCTATCTCAGGAGTTTCAGACCAGCCTGGTCAACATAGAGAGACCCTGTCTCTACAAAAAAATGTAATATTAGCTGGGTGTGGTGGTGTGCACCTGTCCTCCAAACTACTTGGGAGGCTGAGGTGGAAAGATCGCTTGAAACTGGGAGTGTGACGCTGCAGTGAGCCATTATTGTGCCATTGCACTCCAGCCTTGACAACAGAGCAAGACCCTGTCTCAAAGAAAAAAAGAAACCTAATTTAAGCTGCTTGATAGAAAATGCTTTTGTAGTAGGTTAAATCATGGTCACCCAGAGATATTAAATCCTAAAATTTGGAAACAAACGTTGCTTTATTTGGAAAAAGGATCTTTGCAGATGTAATTATGTTAAGTATTGAGAGGGGAGAGTATTCTGGATTACATGAGTATGCACTAAACCCAATGACAACTGTTAGTATAAGACTGTGGCAGACGGAGATTTGGCAGACAGAAGAGGAGGAGGCAACATGGCCTTGGAGGCAGAGATTGGAGTGATGCTTCCACAAATCGAAGAATGCCGAAAGCCAACAGAAGCTGAAACACTCAAAATCGTTCTCCCTCAAAGCCTTTAGGGGGAGTGTAGCCCTGCTGATACCTTGCTTGTGAACTTTTGGTCTCCAAAACTGTGAGAGAATACATTTCTGCTGTTTTAAGCCAATCAGTTTGCGATAATTTAAGACAGTCAGGGAACAAGTCATTCTGTTTTAATCATTTGGGACTGCTCACAAAACCAAAAATAGTGCACATTTAAGGTATTCAACAAATACATGTTGAATCCATAACTAAAACCTTCTCTCCCTCTCTTTTTAGATGTAATCAACGTTTTCTTTTAAATTATTAAAACTTTGCCAACTCACTACCACTTGGTAAAGAGGAGGACTCTTTAAAATTTGCCAGGTTATCTTCTTCCTTTTGCATGTGTGACTTTTAGTAAGACTAATCCCATTTTGTGATTGTGATCATTTGATTCTTATTCCAATTTACCTAATCTAATTTAATCGAATTTACCCTATGCTGACTAGCTTTTCGTTAGCATTAAAAAACCTACATTGAAAAAGTTTATTGTTATACTTAACTACATTTCATCTGGATATTTTAAAAAATAATCTTCAGTTATTTAGAGTCTTACCGTATCCCCATAGTTAAGAATGTAACCAAAGCATGTAACATAGTTAAGAACGTAATTACTTCCCCTTCCATAGTTTTCTCCCTCTCCTGTGCCCAAGAGTTTCTAGAGGTTACTGATTTTCTAGATACTTTTTTTTTCATTATTTCTGGTAAATAATAATTATACATTTAGCCACATCCTCTAGCTAAGAATTCACTATCACTTTATTGGTTGGGATAAAATGTAGCTACTAACTGGATTAAAATTATGTTCTTGCCTTACTGAGATAGTTAATTTATTTTTTTCAACTAGTTTTGAGAAATTCTGTAGTTTGAAGGTCTTTAAGCATTGATACTTCATAGAATTCCATTTTGTGATAAATAAATGGACTCTTTAAGTAAAATTATATTGTTTCACTGGTTTTTCTCTGAAATAAATTCATGTCTTTATATGGTTTTTCTGTAATCACTAGTGTCTCCTGATAAATTTTCTGCTCTAATTTAATCAATCATATGTTATTTATTTTTTCAACAGATAATAATAATTATTCAATCCAATACTCACACTCGTGACATTTAACTGGAGATATCACTCAATTCATTAGTTCATTGACATTAATCAACACTCTTCTCTGTATGTCTTTTCAACCAGCTTATATTTCATTTAACAGTGTTTTTCAAGCCAAATCAAATTAATTTTGCAATCAAAATTTCACACAGCATTGTCTCCAGTACTTTGCTAGAAGTCAAGATGCATTATGTCTACTCTACTCTGTTCATTTACTAAGGCTGTAAAGCTATCAAAAAAGCAACCAGCTTTGCCTGGCACAATTTTCTCTGTATTAACCTATTCATATATTTATTTCTTATGGCTGTGCTTTCCTTTCTCAGGTTATTTTAAACCAAGGATGTGGTAATTTTCACAATAATGTGTCATTTTTAAACATTTTTATTCAGTTAACAAAATTAATTACATTTAAGAAATAAATTAGTAATTTTTGTTTAAAACATTTCTAAAGAGTCCAATAGATTGGGGGAAAAAAAGTATTAAATTTAAGTCAAAGAGAGAGGCAACTAAATTTGATGATGGCATGACTGGGTGGAATTATTTTAAGAGTGACCAGTCTGAGACTTAACACTAGCTGGTTCTGATATACCTCCTCCAAACATCTGTTTAAAAATTTCAACAGGGCAACCCGCTCAGGTCCCCTTCCACACTGTGGAAGCTTTGTTCTTTCGCTCTTTGCAATAAATCCTGCTGCTGCTCAAAAAAAAAAAAAAAAAAAAAAAAGAAAAAGAAAAAAGAAAAAAAACAATTTCAACAACTGACCAAAAAAAAATTTTAAAAAAGTAAAGCCACAGCCTCCATAATTCAAGTTAGAGAAAGATAAATGATAAATTCTCAAAAAAATTGAAATGACTAAATTGAGATTGGGGATAGATTCAAAAGCATACGTTTCATCTGTGTATTTCATACTCCCCACTTATAACCAGAACAGGACAAATTAGTCCAAGGAAATTAGAAATATACTTTGATTCTCTTTATATTGTATAATTCATTTGATTATGCATAACATTGGGGATTAATAATTATTCTAAATATATATATATATGTTTATCAACCACATATATTTTCAAATTAGTACAGGGAAGGTAGAAATATGCTTTGAGCCTCCCTATATAATGTATTTCCTTTGATTATGCCTAACTTTAGGCTGTAAGAGCTTTATGGCCCAGTAAGCAGCAAGCTGTCCTGAAATATATGACAACTATCTTTATTAGTATCCAGAGACCTTGTCCTGCTCTTATTCACTACCTGCTGCCTTCTCAGTTACACTCTTTCACAAATATCCAGAGACTACTACTCAAAGCAGAAACCACCATAACCTTATAGAAGCAGAGAGGATTAGATGACAATAATTTTTATTTTGGAAGATTTAGTCATAGAGCAATAAGTAGTACAAACAAGACAGTGTCTGGAATAAGTGCTCTGTCATAATTAGACCAAATAAGTTTAGTAAATCTCTGTCAAAAACCGATACATGGAATGCCTACTAGGCATGGTAAATTTGATTAAATGTTGAACATACCTGTTTGATTTTTTTAACTCTAGGTCTCAGAAAGAAAAGCGAGCTTAACCAAATGGATTGTAGAAGAGGCAAAAGATGCTTCACTTTCTTTATTGACAAAAATAAAGATTGGTCCTGGATGGTTTATAGAAACATAAACAAATACAAAAACTCATTGCACCCTAAACAAATCAGAATATCACCCTCAAGTCTCAGAGGTAGTACATACCTCACATAAATTCTGGCTGCATTCAATAAAAATGTTGCAATATAATCTGACGAATGCCTTTAAACAATGAAAATCTAGGTGAAACATCAGTAGAGAACCAACAAAGAGAACAGACTGAAAGGAAGGTAGTGATATAAAAGATGAGATGATATGAGAAAATTAAACAAAAAAGAATAAAGACAAACTTCTCCTGCAGAATAAAAATAAAAATTGGGAGTAGTAAAGAATGCAAATGATATATCAGGATTATTGAATCAGTTACACAATAAGTGAATTTTTACAACTCTCAAGTTGCAAAGAAAAGGTCAAAAAGAAGAGAATAATGAGAAATATGACCTATAAAGACAGGAATGCAATCTAAGGCCTTAAGATTTTCCAGAAGAGGGTTAGGTACAGTGACTCATGCCTGGAATCCCATGGCTTTGGGAGGCTGAGGTGGGAGAATCACTTGAGGCCCCAAATTCAAGACTAGTTTGGGAAACATATCAAAACCCTATCTCTACAAAACATTTATAAAAATTAGTGAAATGTGGTGGCATGTGCCTGTAGTCCCAGTTATTTTAGAGGCTGAGGTGGGAGGATTGCTTGAGCCCAGGTGTTAAACGTTACGGTGAGCTATGATTACACCACTGCACTCTACCCTGATTGACAGAGCAAGACTCTGCCTCTAAATATAATTTAAAAATAAAATAAGATTTTGCAGAAAAAAATAGGTCAATGAAAACAGATTAAATACTCAAAAAAATAATGGAAGAAAAATGTTCTAACCCAAGAAAGATAGTTTATATATTAAAAGGGCTCAGTAAGTCACAGGCAAAATTGAATTTTTTTAAAAAGCCCATTTTTAGACCTAACCTTGTGATTATTTTTTAATTCCCAAGTTGTAAAAATTTTTCCATGTGTCTAAGAACAAAAACAGATTACCTACAAACAAATAAAAATAGCACTAGTTTCCAATTTTTATGAAAAGTTAGCTTCAGTATTTTTCTCCTTAGCAGATGTCAGTTGAAAATGTATATATGTCTTCAGATTTTTAGAAAGAAAAAAACCAAGAATTCCAAATTGTTATTCATGAGAAAAAGCAATAGGAAAACATTCTCAAACTGCAATGAATACAAAGCACATATATATATTTTTCTTACTCTTTCTTTGGCAAGAGAATTTAACTGCGATGACTATGAGATGAATAAAAATACAGAACTGAAGAATATAGAATATACAAATATAAAATGATTGGAAGAGAAGTGGGAAGCAATTACATATATGAAGCTAGGCCTAAAAGTAATATTTTAGATGACTATATATACATATATTCTATTAACTAATATTTTCCTCTTAAGATAGTTTTGGAAGAGAATATATGAAGAGGAAGTAAAGGGGTGCCTTAATTTTCATGTACAAAGAAAAACAGATTGCTGTAGTATTGTTTTTCATAATTAAGGTATATTAACTTAAGTCTATGTTAAATCAACTTAAACAGATTCCCTAGAGAAATTAAAAACAAAATTCATATGTTCTATGTCACAAAAGAAGGTAAAAACATACATTGCAAGAAAGAGAACATATGTATGCAAGCACTCACAACAGTAACAACAAAAAAAGAATTAGGAAAAAAAACACATATATCATTAACAGAGGTAGTTTGATTTTTATACACTAGATTTCCAGTCTCTGCTTAGGATGTAAAAGTCTGGAAAGAGCATTAATTCCTTCTCAACAAGAAAAAAGAAGCTGGGTAATGGACAAAATCATCACTCCTCTTATCCACATCAGAGGGCTGGGATTGCAGGTTGACCTCGTAGCCTGAAATGTAAGGAAAGACAGGCTCCTTCAAGGATAAAAAGGGACATATGTACTGACGCAGCTGGAGTAGAGCGTGAAAGGAGAATGAGGTCCTGATGAAAGTAGGTATTTATTTATTTATTTATTTATTTATTTATTTATTTATTTTTCAGACAGGGTCTCACTCTGTCATCCAGGCTGGAGTGAAGTGGTGCAATTTCAGCTCACTGCAACCTTCATCTCCCATCAAGTGATTCTTCTGCCTCAGCCTCCTGAGTAGCTAATATTCAGACATGCACCACCATGCCTGGCTAATGTTTCTATTTTTAATAGAGATAGGGTTTCACCATGTTGGCCAGGTTGGTCCCGAACTCCTGGCCTCAAGCAACCAACCTGCCTCAGCCTGTCAAAGTACTGGGATCACAGGCGTGGGCCACTGTGCCCCGCTGTAGGTAAGGAAATTTTAATTTTTAAAATAAATTGCCTAACCAAGTATGAGCTTGCATGAATATAGAACTTGAATGACACTATATGGTGTAAGAGCACACTCATAAGAGTAGAGAACTGCTGGGAGTCACAGGCACAAAGGCAATCTCCACCCAATTTGCAGGCTATCTTTCACAGACCTCACCATGTGTTTACAACAAAGACTGGAGGCAGGGTGAAAGACCAGAGAAAACTTCTCTAAGTGGTGCAGGCCTGAGAAGAGGAGCAGTTTCTGTTGTGAGAAAGGGGTAAAACCTCACCCAGATTTTTCTTCCCTACATAGCTTGTTGAACAAAAGCTTTAAGAAACTATGGAAGGGGAAGCAAACTATTGTCTCAGGAAACAGGTAAAAACTCAGTGAAACTGGGGAAAGAGTAAAAGAAAAATTCCAACCATTTCAAAAGGGGTAAAATCTCCCCCAAGCATGAGACCTGCCAAATATTTAAGACAAAGTTTGACTGCCATGAAGAGGATGGGTAGGATCACCAAGAAAGCCAGATCCCCAATCCAGGGACACACCGCCTGCCTGAGCCTAAGAACCATCCACCTCTGCCCCCCACCACTCCCACAACTCCCCACATACCCACAAGCAGACTAGTAAGTGGTGTGAATAACAAGAAATGGCATTCTACCACTGGGAGAGAAGAAACAGTATAAAAAATACACTCACTGAGGCACAGGCTCACAGGAAAATCTAATATTGATAAAAGTTACAAATTCTCTTTAGTGACCCAACACCTAACCTAAGCATAAGATTTCATTAGAAGATTTGAAGCCTGTGGTGCTCTGAGTGTAACAAGCAAGAAAGGTGTAAATCAAGATTGACTCTTGATTGGATTGATTTAACACCCCATCCCCAATAGAAACACACACTGGGGCCTGTGGAGGGGCAGGGGGAAGGAGAGCATCAAGATAAATAGCTAATGCATGTGGGGCCTAATACGTAGGTGATGAGTTGATAGGTGCAGCAAACCTGCATGGCACATGTTTACCTATATAACAAACCTGCACGTCCTGCACATGTTTCCTGGAACTTAAAATAAAATATAATTTAAAAAAACACCAAAAAACAGAAAAAACTAGCAGCAGGAGGAGAAGCATGCCCGTTTCCACATATTCATACCATTTACCTCAGTCTCTGCTGTCCTTACATAGTGTCTGACTTTCATTTAAAAGTTAAAAGACACAAAAAAATGCAAGAAAATAACACCCACTAGTAGGACATAAATTAATCACTGACTAGATGCAGATATAATCCATATGTTGGAATCAAAAGACAGGATATTTTAAAGAATCATGATTAATACAGTGAAGGCTCTACTAAAAAGATGGACAACATGCATGACCAGATAGGAAACTTCAGCAGAAAGATAGGCTCTAACAGAATCCAAAGGAAATCCTACAAATAACAATAATAATAATAATAATCACAGTAACATTTAAAAAAAGCCTTTGATGGGCTCATTTGTAGATTTCATACAGCCCTGAAAAGATTGAGCAAACTTTACAAGAGAGAAAAATAGATTACTTACTTCTTACAAGACCAAGCAGTATATTTATAAAGAAGCAATAGACTATAGTTGCCACAACCTCAGTTTGGAGACAGAGAGCTTGGGTTCAAATTTTAGCTCAGTTACTTACTAGTTTTATGACTTTGAACATCTTACATAAATTCCCTCTGCCTCATTCAATTTTAACCCTCAGTAAATTGGATGATAATCATACCTCATAAGGTTCTTGTGAGGGCTAAACGAATTATGGCATTTAAAAAATTTAGCAATTATGCATGTCCCACTATAGAAGTCAATAAGTATTACCTATTGTAATGAAAAAAAAGAAGCCAGTATAGCAATGGTTATATTAAATATAATTTGGAGAAAAATTATTCAATATGGAAAATGTTATAAAAGTACATTTGATAAAACTTTGTACACTAAGAAAAGCGGCACAAATACACAATGTGAAAATCTTAGAAATACAAGGAAAAACAAAGAAATATAGACAAAATAAGCATAGAAAAAATATAGACAAACATGCATGTGGAGTAAAAATAATTTAAACTGGCACTAATCATCTATAATTGATAACAGGTAAAAAATTAAGTATATGAAAATATCATAATTAATATAATTGAATTACAAATTATAAAACAAATTGCATATCCCAAAGAGAATATAGCATGCTCTTAAGTATTGATGAAACATTGACCTTATATTAGCAACAAAACACATGCAAATATTTTGAAATTCTGAGCATGTTACAAAACAAATAGGAAAGTTCACATTATCTGACCACAATGCAATACTAAAAAGAACAGATATATATTTTTAAAACTGCCAATAAAATACCAAAAAAAAAAGATTTTCACCAAAGAAAGAATTAATTTAAAAAGGATATCTCACATATTTAGAAAATAGAAACATTGACACTACATATCAGACCTATGGGGTAAAGCAAAATTGATCTCAGATGAATATTCAAGTAATTTAAAAATATCATTATTGAGCATTACAACATTAATATAAATGAACTAAGTATTCCATTCAAGAAGCCAGAAAGATTAGAATACATTATTTTGCAAGATAGAGAATGGAATACATAAAAGCAAAAGGCAAAAGGAAGAAATGAATACATTAGAAAAAAAGGAAGATAACACTAATCTAAAGAAATCCAAGAACGGACTTTTTAAAACATGGGTGAAATGAACGTGTTTCTTATAAGACCAGTTAAGAGTAGAAAATAACCAACTGTAGAAATAAAATATTATCGCAGCTATAAAGAAGTTTTCTCATTAAGAAATGTCTAGGAATGAAATTCTGTTAATGAATTTTAAAAGCTATTTTTAAAGAAGATTTACATGTCAAGACTTTAAGAAGACTTGCAAAGCTAATATGGAACAGATAATTCCTATATTATTTAGAAGATTGCAGAGAATATAAAAGAAGAATGCTTCCAATGGTGGCTTGATTGTATTATTGACCCCATTTTTTTTTAGTCCATCTGTATCTATGCTCTCTTGTAATGCCTACTGCCTTCACATATCGACTCTGGGCTTGGCTATGTTATTTGCTTAGCAAACGAAACAGTAGTGCTATCCATGTTGTTGGAGCTACTGTTTCATTTGCTAAGCAAATAACATAGCCAAGCCCAGAGATCATTATGTTGGATGAAATGAGCCAGGCACAGAAAGACAAACATCACCTGTTCTCACTTATTTGTGGGATCTAAAAATCAAAACAATTGAACTTATAGTCATAGAGAGTAGAAGAATGGCTACCAGAGGCTGGGAAGGGTAGTGGGTGGCTAGCGGTGGGTATGGTTAATGGGTACAAAAAAAAAAAAAAATTAAAAAGACCTACAATTTGATAACTCAACAGGGTGAATATAATCAATAATAATTTCATTGCACCTTTTAAAATAACAAAGAATGTGATTGTATTGTTTGTAGTTCAAATGATAAATGCTTGAGGGAAAGGATACTCCATTATCCATGATGTGCTGATTTCACATTGCATGCCTGTATCAAAATATCTCGTGTACCCCATAAATATATATACCTACTATGTACCCACAAAAATTACTTTCAAATGAAACAATAGCAAACAATGCAAACAAGCTTCAAAAGGCACATGCACAGTTTAACTTTATTGGGCCCTTGACGACATGTGAGAATGTGTGCCTGATCTAGACTGTTGGAAGGAAGGATGTCAGAGACACATTTGAAAGAGGGATGAATTATCTCAGCTGAAGGTATTCCAAATCAGACATCTTAGGTGACCGCCGGTTGACCACAGATGATGAGCAAGCCCAGCTGAAGTGAGTCAAACCTGATCCGGATCAGCAGAACAACCCATCAACCATAGACTCATGAGAAATAATAAACAGTGTTTCTTAAGCTGTTAATTGAGTGATGGTCTCTTACACAGCATTATCACGGCAACAGTTAACTTTCTTCCCATTTTTAAATACAGCCAATATAAACAGACTTCAAAACCTGACAAAAATAGCACAAAACAGAAAATTAACCTCCCTTATGTAAAATAATTGTATTAATAGTATTAGCAAACTGAATTCAATATTACTTTTAAAAACTAAGTCTTATTTGTTCCAGATATGATTCATTACTAAATCAAAGAAGAAAAATCTGGGTAGATGCTGAAGTAGAATTTGGTACAATGTAATCCAATCTTTTCTTAAAATTTCAAGACCTTTATTTAAATGTTTTATCAGCAATTTTTTGTCTCTTTTTGGAAATCCATTATTAGTTTCTAGAGTTACTGCATTATGGTCAGATAATGCGAATTCTCCCCATTTATCTATTTCGTAACATGCTCAGAATTCCAGAATATTTACAGTTATTTCGTTTACTAATATAAAGGTCAATGTTCCATGGATGCTTACCAACATGCTATATTCTCTTTGGGATATACAATTTATTTAATAATTAGTACTTAAAAGCAGAAGTACAATTTCTTAAGTTACTAAAATGTACCAATTTAAAATAAGTGATCATTTTATGCTGAAGCAATTCTCATTAAAATCAGGAACAAGAAAAAAATAGTCAATTTTGCTACTGTTAATTAATATTTTTAAAGTAATAGCTAATAAATAAAGCTTGATAAAAAGCAAAACATATTTAATATAGGAACCAAAGTCATAATTTCTTACTGAGGATATAATTGCCTATCTGGAATACCCAGGTTAGTGTCCTCTTTCTAAATTAAAAGAAGAAATAATTTGAAGATGCCATTTTTTCTCCAAAATTGATCTACAAATTGTATAAGTCCAATTAAACTATCTTAAAGCCTCTGTTTGTAAACATCATTAATTATAAAGCTCCTTTAAAATAAAAAAGAATAATAATAGAGTATTTTGAAAAAGAAAATTATATTGGATTTACCTTACCAAAGTTGTAATTAGAATATATCACAAAGTTTCTGTACTAAAAACTTTGTATGATTTGCATCAAAATAGGTCAATAAAACAAAATATATAGCAAAGACACAAAATGAAATTTTTATTATATAAAAAGGTGGGAAAGAATGGATTACTCAATTAGTGACTTTTGAACAACCAAGTTGTGACAGATAAAATAAAGCTGGTTTCCTATTTCACACCTACTTCAAACATAATCAAGATCCTTTACATATTTAAAGAAAAACATTTTAATATAAACTATATTGATACACAATAATGAAATATAATATTTAGACAAACTTGGAAACCAAAAGAGAGACCTTTCTAAATATGACAGCCAGAGCAGAAAGTATAAAAAATAAGATTAATAGATTGATAACATAAAACATTCAAAACTTTCCCCCAAAATAGGAATAATTTAAAGAAAAATGAAAAAATTGGGAATAAATATTTTCAACATATGTGACAGAATATTTAATTCATGGAATCCTCTTGAATTAATAACAAAAATATGCATAAATAACCAAACAAATAATTAGCTAAGCCAAAATAATCGGTGGCATTAGTAATCAAAGAAATGTATATACTTTTCAACCTATAAATTTGGTAAAAATTAAAAAGCAGGATAATGTAGTTTGATAGGTGAAAAAGGAGACATTTTCATTTTTGTTAGCAGGAGAGTAAATTGTTATAACCTGTAAGAGGGAAAACGATTACTTAATATCAAAAACCTTCAAACTTAAATATCATTTGATCCCTAAATCCTAGCTATAAAAACATTTAAAAATTTGAAAACAGGCCATATAAGAATATAAATATAGATATTCCAAATTATTTTTATTAGTGAAAAGATTAAAATCGACCTTAATACCTTAGAGATAAATAGTCATTTGTCCTTATTAAGAAACAAAAGAAATAAAAAGACACACAAAGCACACACATATTTGTTGTCATAAAAACTGTTCAAAAACGCTCGTAAGTAAAAAAAAAAAATTGCAAAATAATGTAAATGTTTGACCCCATATTATTCAAAAACATGAACAAGATAGCTGATTTTGATGAAAAAATATATATCAAAGTTATAGAAATGGAGTTTCAGTGGTTTTTGTCTTTCTTGTACAACATTTTTTCGTTTACACATGTTATGTTTTAATAAAATGCTACTATAAATAATTTAGTACATAATTAGAATGACTCTACAACATACAAAAATATGAGAGGGAGCCAAAGTTTTCATAACTGTTAAATTCATTTTATAAATGCCTTCATGATTAGGAGAGTTAGAATAAAAAAAAATGAAGCAAGCATTCAATTCAGTAATTTAGAAAAAAAGTCACAAAAGCATTGTCTGTAAATGAAACACATGACAATAAAAGCAGATACCAAAAATTAGTGGTTGTTAAAGTAGAATGAATAATTGAAACCAAAATTTATTCTTTGAGAAATAAATAATCATAAAAGAACTAAGTCAAATTAACAAGAATGGCAAGAAATAAAATTGCTTATCCTAAAATGAAGCTGGAGAACTAGGCCAGGGTCCTTGTTTTTATATACTTTATGAATCATATTAAGTATTCTATACTTGATAACAATGGCACAAGGACAAAATTTAAAATGTACAATTTGTAATGGCAAGAAGTAGCACAGTGCCTTACCCATAGGAGGTGCTCAACAAATGTGGTGAGTTAGTGAAAAATTATAAGTAGGTAAGTTTAAATTTATGTAGGTTTTGTTTATGATTTTATGTCATTTTTAAACAATAATGTTTATATTTTACAGTGTTCTTTCGTTCTGGGTCAGGTTTGAAAAATAAATTAGAAAGAAGCTCACCTAGAGGAAAAGATACAAGTCAGTCCTTGTGATGTTCTGGGCAATAATTAATGAGGGCACCAGCGGATTTTGAGAGTAAGAGACATACTGGAGCTAAATTCTTTTCCTGTTCTCTCAAGATCTGTAGTAGGATCACACTTTGTTGCATGCTGTGGTAGGGTGTAAGTATTGGACCAATTTTGGCCAAGGAATTGTGAGTTGAAGTAAAATACGTCACTTTCAGGACAAACATATTTTTGCTGATGCGAAGTCCTGCAGAGCTCTCTTTCTTCAGCGATAAAATCAGAAGCAAATTCCAGATAGTGGCTGTTTTTTCAGTCTATGGACTAAAGGTGGCCACACGTTCTTTTACGTCTCCTGATAAAGAGGTGGAGTTTGTTTTTCCATTTCATGAATCACAAGATCGATTGCTTAGCTAAGAAGACGAAGCAGAAATGACGCTGTGCCCATTTCAGGTGCAGTCTTAAAGAGGATTGGCATCTTCCATTTCCTCCCTCTTGGAACATTTGCTCTTGAGATATGACCTCTACAAATTCTGCAGCTGTGCTGTGAGAAACCCAAGCCCCATCTCTACTAAAAATACGAAAAAAAAAAAAAAAAAAAGCTGGGCGTGGTGGCGGGCGCCTGTAGTCCCAGTTACTCTGGAGGCTGAGGCAGGAGAAAGGTATGAACCCGGGAGGCGGAGCTTGCAGTGAGGCGAGATCGCGCCACTGCACTCCAGCCTGGGTGACTGAGCAAGACTCCATCTCAAAAAAACAAAACACAAAAAACCAAAAAAAACCCAAGCCATGTAAACAGACTCCATGAAGGCTGTTCAGCAGACGGTCCCACTGGAGCCCCCAGTCAATATTCAGTATTAACTGCCAATCACGCAAGTGACCCATGTTGGACAATCCACTTCAACCAAGATGTCAGAGGACAGCAATCCCAGCAGGCATCAAATGGAGTGGAAACCCCCGTCACTGAGCCCATTCCTCCCACAAAACCATGAGAAGTCATAATAACACTGTTATGTCCAACCACTAAGTGCTGGGGTGGTTTGTTGCACGGTAGTAAGTAATGGAAACGGTCTAGATGCAGGAATAAAAATGTTGATGAGAGGAGAGACCACTCTCCCCAGAATATCCTCATAAGCATAAGCAAGAAGTAAACCTCTGTTGCATTAAATCATTGAGGTTTTTACATGTTGATGATGATGATGATGATGATGATGATAATAATAATAATAGTCCGTCCTGATTGATAAATGTAGCATATACTAGAAGAAATAAGTTGTGGGGGAAATTTAAAAATAAGCTCAGTTTCATATATTCAGGGGGCAACCAGGCAAAAATATCCAGTAGGCATTTGGGTCTTCAACACGATATGTCTAGCATCACTTTATAGCCCTTATTGAACATTTATATATATATATATCTTCATATTTATAAAATATACATATAAATCTTCACATATATTATATATATATACACACAAAGACTACATATACCTATAAAGATTACATATACATAAAGATTACACACACACACACACACACACACACGGATAAGCCACCTCAGGAGAGTAAGTAACCTGAACTCTATACCTACTTTAGCATAGTTTAAAATCACATTAAGTGTTTAAAAGTCCCAACTTTTGAGCTATAAATCACTGCCACTGTATAAGATAAAGGTGATACAGGGATTGGTAATGTATAATCTTTGTCCTCAGGGAACATCAGTCTTTTCTAACAGAATTATGGGATTCTTTTCCTTAAAAAAATGTTTGCTTCCTTCTTGCTTCATCTTACATTTAGTCCTTTCTGTAGCTTAACAAGTCTGTCATTCTTAGCTTCTGTGACATAATCATTATTTCTTAGTAATTAGTCAGTTTAATGTCTAAATAGCATAAGATTCTTCAACTAATTAGTGCAAGTTAAATTATAAGAAATTACGAAAAATAAATAAGATTCTTTCTTGCAACTTGAGTTCAACAAAAACAAGTTATGCCAAATAACCTCATTTAAAAGGCTTAGTGTTACTGGACAAGTAGATCTTGGGGAAAAAAGTTACCCTCATATTTAATATCTATTTTCTGTTTTCCATAATGGTAGAAAGATCATCAACTTTGTAGAGTTGATTTAAAAATTAAATAAGTTGATAACTATAAATTACTTTTATAGTTTATATAAATACAGTGTCTGGCATATGTGTGTGCATGTGTGTGCTTGTGTGTACATTTATTCAATAACATGAATAAACCAGCAATAATCCAACAATGTCTATTTCAAGTCCTCACAATAATACTGGATGTTGTCAAAGTTCGTAGGTGCATACTCATACATGGAGCTCATTTTCTTGCTACTGTGAACATTATCTTCTTTGCTGTCTAGAGGAGGCTAAACGGAGTAGTATAGTGCCTACCACTTTCCCTTGGCCATTTGTTAAGATGTCATCCTCAGCTCCAAGTAGCAGACTTTCCTCTTTTTATTATCTTTCTTGTATTAAGCATGATTTTTAAAATACCTTTGGAATTTTTCTCAATCCCATTCTTGCTTTAAACTCACTGTCAATTTTCTTAGGTGTCTATATTATTCTTCCCTTATCATTCTTACTTATATATCTCTAGTCTCATCATTTTCCATGTTCTCACATTTATTGCAAGCTCCTTGGGCAGCTGTGTTGATCTCTTTAGATACCCTGTTTTCTTCTTTATCAGCACCATCTGTGGCTGTGTGATCTGAAGTCCATTTTGACAGTTTCCTTTTTCTTTTGTGGCATTTTC
This sequence comes from Theropithecus gelada, assembly GCF_003255815.1. NCBI lineage: Eukaryota > Metazoa > Chordata > Mammalia > Primates > Cercopithecidae > Theropithecus > Theropithecus gelada. Next base: position 48,460,112 of record NC_037672.1, read on the forward strand.
ATTTTACTGTTATCTGACCTCCTAGCCATTCTTTCTCTAAGCTTTCTGTAATGTGATTTTTCACATTTCGCTGTTTCCGATTCTGTGTACTGTTTCTTTTCCTGGCTGCCTCTGACTGCGGGGCAACATGATTAATTTTTCCAGGGTTCCTGGTACTTTTCCTTCTTTAATAGGTTCCTCTCTGTTGGTAGAAGTTAGAGCTGGTGACAGTTCTCCTATTGAGTTTAGAATTGATTAAAATGTCTAGTTTCCACCGAATCTTCTTACGTATGAACAGTGGAAGTCCACAGTCACTACTATGTGTTACCTCGGAGCCAGTTTTACGAGGATGCCTGAGTCATGTCTTCAGGCTCACCTGGTTTTCTAAAGCACATTCCTTTGGGGAACTGTTTCTGTTCTCCTTCTTTTTGAATCTCACTCAGACACTATGATATTTTCAGGACTTGCACATGTAGCTCTTCACAACTCTGCCTTATTTCTTCCCTTCTTGATTGCTTCTGTTAACCACGATACATCTTTTTTATGCATACTCAAATTCCATCAAACTGATAGAGATCGAGTCTTAAGGAGGCAAGACTGAAATTAGGGTAGCTTGGTTCAAGCATCTCCACTGTATCCCGTCATATTCTACAACAACAACTACTACAACTACAAAACTAGTCTTGCTGTTTAGGAATACATTTACTTTGCATTATTTTTCTTATCCCCATATTGGGGAGACATTCTGTTGCCCATGGATAAATATTTCTAGAATGAAACTGAATGTATCAGGCCATAAAACTAGTTGTCATTTCTTCTTAAGATCATTCAGTAGAGTGTAGGACTTTGGAGTCAGACTATCTGGTTTATTTTACAGGGGTACCACTTGCTAGTTGTGTGACTGTGGGCAGATTATTTAACTTCTCTCTAAGCTTACCTATCTGGGAAATGTGAATGCTTATAGACTCACACTCACTGGATTGTTATGAAATTTAAAATAGCTAATACTATGTGATTTTTCACAGGTAGCTGTTTCTGACTCTGTGTACTGCTTCTTTTCCTGGCTGGCTCTGATTGCAGGGCAACAAGATTAATTTTTCCAGGCTTCCTGGTACTTTTCCTTCTTTAATAGGTTCTTTAAAATAGTTAATACTTTAAAATAGTTAATACTATTTTAGAGTTCTTCAAACTTTAAACTTTAAAATAGTTAATACTATTTTATCATTCTTACTTATATATCCCTTATATACTTATACAACAGTTAATACTATTTTAAAGTTTATAACAATGAACTTTGATTATGATTCAATGATCTCAACCTGTCCCTCTGACAAGAATGCCTGACTTGGAATCATAGCATACAGCAAGAGAATGACTGCAAGCTTCAAAGTTGGGAATTAAGTGCTCTCCAATCTTGCTACTTATCAGCAATATGGGCTTAGATTTCATATTTGAGCTTTTGTCTTATTTTCTGTAAAATGATGATAAGAGTATCTATATAACAGGATTGATATGACAGTTAGAGTGAGGCATAGAGGATGGTTGAAAGTGTAAGGCATATGAGAGACACTCCTCCATTGGGAGCTGTTAATGTTGTTATGATTCTCCCTGACTTCAAGGAGCTTATATCATGTTTGGTAGGCAGCACTGGGTCATGATTAAGATCTATTTCTCTGAAGTCAAATAAATTTAGATTTAAAATCTGGCTCTGATCCTTATCGGCTATGTAAATGTAGGCAAATTACTTAAACTCTCTGAGTCTCCCATTCTTTATCTATAAAACAGATATTCACATATCTGTAAAAACTAAATAAAATTATGCAAATATAGAGTTTAGCAATATGCAGCTTAGCACAATGCACAGAGCATTGTAGTTGCCCTTCCTATTATCACACTTAACTCCATTGTCATGAAACAAATTTCTGACGGTAATTTGTAGATTTGCCTACAAAGAGAACATGTGAGAATAATGCCCATACAATTTCTGATCTGCTTGATAGTTGTATTTCTAACTGTACATGAATAATTCTGAATTGTATATATCAGACACTTGTGAATGTCAATAGCCTTGACCAGTCTCAAAGGCTAATACATTTTGTTTTATTATCAATTTCAATCAAAATCTGCAAAGCTGTGGATCAGATGCTGGGATTTTCTGTCAACTGTCTGTGTGCTGTTACTCTGTGAGGCCCTGTTTGCATGGAGAGCCAAATTTTCTACAAAACTCTCTACCAACTAAATAACTATTTGCTGTGAAAAGAAGGTTTGAAGTTCTTGTATGTATTAACATGAATGCATGACCTATGTTTTAAAAAGGTGATTGATATGGTTTGGCTGTGTCCCCACCCAAATCTCACCTTTAATTGTTACAATCCCCACATGTCAAGGGCAGGGACAGGTGAAGCATTGAATCATGAGGGCAGTTTATCCCATACTGTTCTTGTGGTAGTGAATAAGTCTCATAAGATCTGATGGTTTTATAAATGGGAGTTCCCCTGCACACACTGTCTTGCCTGCCTCTGTGTAAGATGTGCCTTTGCTTCTCCTTTTCCTTCTGCCATGACTGTGAGTCCTCCCCAGCCATGTAGAACTGTGAGTCCATTAAAACTCTTTCCTTTGTAAATAACCCAGACTCAGGTATATCTTTATTAGTAGCATGAGAACAGACTAATACAGTGATAAACATTAAATAATTTTTAAGGTTACAATTATTTCAACAATGACTGGGATTTGGTTTCTGGTTCTGCTGAATACTAGTTATGATGCTTTACAGTTAGCTTCCTGGTCTTTGAAAAAGACTTATTAGCCCCTATATCTTAGGGTTATTATGAAAATTAAATTATATGTTCTGTGACTACAGCTAGTATGTATGCTAGAAGATACTCAAACAGATAGGGAGCTATTTAAAAAAAAAAAAAAAAAAGTTGTTGTTGTTTTTTTTTAAATTGTTTCCTGCCTGATACTATCTATTTCTCAAGCTTTTTGCTGGTTCCCCTACAAAACAATTACAAAGCTTGGATCACAATCTCCATCTTATCTCCTGAATAGTGTTTACTGATTTTGCACTTGATGATGTTCCAATTTTTCATATTCTCTGCAATATCTTCTGTAACAATCTATGACAATGTATTGGAAGGATATTGCCAACAGAAAGAATGCCATGTGCAATGGTAGCTTCTAGGAACTAGAAGTTCTTGAGGGCTGCTAAAGCTTACGTTCTGTTGATGTGACTAGGGAGAGAAGCAACTGGGCATGTTGGGAAAGATTAAGGAAGGTTGCATAGATAATGCTAAGAAGTTTGTCCTTTATGCTGCAGGCAGTGGTAAATGGGTGTTTTACAGATAAATGACAGACTTTCCCTGAAGGCCTTAAATTTTTGCTGACAGCTCAGCAGTGTTTAGGTAATTTTCTAAAATCCTCTGGGTTTTCTTTAAACAAAATGGTTCTACTTTCCTCTGTACAAGATGTAAAACGTTCTGAGCACACTATGTGTGTATAACATGCCACGGACACCTGGTCTTCTGTAAGTCACCATATATCATATTATGAATATCAACCCTTCACACATATTTTTAAAGAAACATAAATCATTTTATACCCCCTATGCCACACATATTATTATTTTTTTTTTGACACAGAGTCTCGCTCTGTCACCCAGGCTGGAGTGCAGTGGCTGGATCTCAGCTCACTGCAGGCTTACGTTTACTTATTTTATCATAATTAAGGTATAACCTCTGTCTACTTATCTGAATTTAAGGCATAGAGAAGATATTTTTATTGTTGTTCTTCCATTAGGATTTTTTAGTTTATTTGTTTTCTGTTTTAAATAAAAAATAACTACACTATAAATCATCCTGCTCTGGAGCACTGAGAGCTGGATGCTCATTCTAATATGTGACTTTACATTAGGGTGACTTTTAGCAAAGTCATATGCTATATATAAGCTTAAATTTTCTCCTGTGTAAAGTGAAGGAATACAATTAGACTATGTATGACTCTTCCATTTTTAAATTTTGTTTTTATACTATGTGCAAAACTCTGCTAAATTCTATGGGGCTAGAAGGAGAAATGTTCTAGTGTAACTTTTTTTCAGCATGCTTTCTTTATTTGAGAATATTCTGAAAATTTCCATGAATGAGAGAGAAAAACAAAATATAGAAAATATTCAAAATACAGCCAAATTATTAATCATTTCATTCAAGTATCAGCATGAATGGTAAAAGAAAAAAAATTATGCAGTTGTGTTACCTCTTGAGATTATTCAGTTGAAAATACAGGTTTACAGGGCTCATTTTATAGAAAGCCCCTAGTAATGCAGTAGATGGTAAACTACACATTAGACTTTCATTTGTCCTGTGTGAGATAAGACAGATTTCATTTTCGTGTGAAAATGATAATATATGTACATATGAACATATAATTTGTGACATCTTCATACAATATTCGCATGATGTGAAAATGTGCCTGTATATATAAAGAGGCATTAGTATTCTCCTTGAACTCTGATAGTTCTTTCTCTCCTGCCATCTGACTGCATCTATCAAGCGAAGGTGTGAATGGAATTTGCTTTTAGAGGCATTTCAGCAGCAAGGGAGAAGAATATCCAAGCTAATAAATAAATAGCCAGCCAAGAAGGCAGGCCCCGCTGGGTCTGACGAATGCCCATTATTGTCCTTTCTGTGCAGCTTTCTATGTAGACTTGATTTTTAAAACAATATTTTTGCAAACATATACTAGGAATAGAAGACTATATTTACTGCTTTATAAAACCAAGCATCTTTTTATATTTTATTTGATTGTTTTCCCTCTACGTGTAGGTGGTCTTCTGCACCCGTGCTGATATATACCCAGAATATGCTAAGCAGAGGTCCAGTAGAATGATGGATGCCCCAGTTCCTCTATGGGGAGCAGTCTATGAGTGCCAATGTCCCCCAGATTCTAGAGGTAACCCCAGCACAGTCTGGGGCCTCATCTTCCAAAGAATAATTTCCAAGGAGGCCATTCCAAGAGATGAATTTTATTCATTTTCTAAAACATAGGTGAAGGCCATGAGTCTAGCAGGATAGTAATGATTTAAACACTTTGCTTCAGACATTTTCATTAACTTCATTGACACTAACTATAAATTATTCATTTTATTTGTACTTCATTGCACTTCTAATATGTAATTATGACATACAAATTTGAATTCAAATTTAGGAAGCTCATCTTTACAAACTGATATTTCACTTTCATCTTGGGTTCAAATATACATTGCTATGTGTTTCGCCAAATGCTTAGGATATAGAATACAATTAAACAGATATTACATGTATGAAATGAGTAATGATTTTTGTCAGCATAGTTTGACCTTGTGTTATATAAAATAACTTTTGGAATAGTTTTACTTAAATAAGGTAAGCAATATAGTAGATATATGGTTAGAACATTTTATGCATCAATACAACCAAAATGCCAGTCTTCAAAGATGCTTTCTTAGCAAATCTTTCTGCTTTTACAGAAATGTTAATCAAAGTAAGTATCCAATTTTCTGGTTTATGGATTGAAACATTTCACGAGTATATAAAGACTCAGATTTATCACGACATGGTAGATCTCCAAGAACTTTGCTCCCCAAACATGTCACTGACCCATATTTTAGAGACACTGGAGTTAGAAAATTTCTCCAAATCATAAATTTTTGATACTGTTCAATGCAGCAATCAGCTTTCATTTTTTTTCAACAGAGATGCAGTATAAGGTAGTGTTTAAGTTGCATACTCTGGAGTGCAACTGTCTGGGACTGAATCTAGCTACTTTTACTAACTTGATGACCATAAACAAGTCACTAAATATATTGTATCTCAGTTTCCCCATCTGTACAATGAGATAACAAATAATAATTACCTTACAGAGTTGTTAACTAAGTAATACATTATTAAATATATGGAAAGTGCTTATATGAATCACGGGCATACACTAGACTTAATAGAGTGTTATAATTACTATTATTATTATCTTAATGGAGTGTTCAAGTGTAATGCCAAATCCTATGAGGAAAATCATATAAGGAATAATTTTTTTCAACTACCACTTATAGGAAATCTCTACTTTTTCTCCAAGTCTAAAATGAAAGTATGACATATAATATGTTCCTATATTTTTTTATTTTTGCAACAACTATTTGTACTTACAAATAAAGACATGAAACTTTAAAAGGCATAATAAAATTATGTTTTGATGTACTTACAAATTAAATGTATTTGAAGGATAAAAGTGTATCAGATTATTACTCCTAGTGGTTGATTGCCAAACACCAAGAAAAATTAGCAAAAAATCCCTAAATGATAATATTTAAGTACTTCAAAAGTTATTAATTTTTTTAACAACTTGAGATTTATTCTGAAATAGTACAACATAAATTCAGCTTCCCACGGTAGTGTGAGAGTTAGATCCCACTCCTGGTGTGAAAGCGAGCAGAAAGTGAGTGTGAAAGCTGAGTGGAGGCTCCTGAAGGGTTTGCAAAGCCAGTTCCACTCCAGGGAGCTCTGCGCCGTGTTGGTGAGGCAAGGAAGGACTGAAAGATGCTGCTAGGTTACTAACAGCCCTGAAGATGGTCTCTGATAGGGGCAGGGCAGGAAAATTGGAAGGCAAGCACACCAATGACAGCTCAGTAAGCTCCCTGCAGGGATATTATTTATCAAAACTAAGCAGGACTCCTATTTTTGAATTCTTAAAGAGAATAATAAAGAGGTATGACAGGTTTGTAATATTCTAACATTTACCCAAGGCTTTCTTAATCCAGTCTATTCAAATCTCTCTGACATTGATTTTATACTAAAAATCTGTTGAGATGAGGTTCGTTTAGGAAAGTTCAGTTATTTCTGAATTTCAGATAAAACTGCAACACTGAACGTGGCAACTTTCAAATGAGCCAGGAAAGATATTTTACTCTAAAAGAGAACCAATTTTCATGGCCATTAAATTATAAAACAGGCTTTGGTGGGAAAACTGAGTTTAATGAGACAACAATGAAACTTATTTTCCCCAATCTCTTTTTGCGCTTACTCCACACAAAATTATCACCTTTGGGCTACAATTAGTGTGGAACAAAAAAAGTAAAAATAAAAATGTAGCAAGATCAGAGAAGGGGGAAAAGAAGATGAATTGTGAGACAGAAAGGAGGAAATGCTGTTTTGGAGTATTGTGCTGAAGAGGGAGCAGGAAGTCACAGCTTCCAGTCCTATTTGTTCTCATTTCCACACACATACATAACCATGAGGCACTTCTAAAAATGTAATAGTAATGGGAATTTTGATCTCAAATATAATTTTCTCTTTGCTTTTCGTTATATGATTGTAAAAATATGTTGCTATCAATAAAAAAGTCACAAGTTTCACATTTGAAATCAAACTACTAATTTAAATTCAAGTTAACTAGAGAAAAAAGAAAAATCATCCTAAAATTTGTATGGAGCCCTAAAATACCCAAATAGCCAAAGTAATCTTTGGCAAAAAATAGCTGGGGGAATCACAGTACCTGATTTCAATATGTACTACAAAGCTATAGTAATTAAAATAGCAGGGTGTTGGCATAAAAACATACATATAGACCAAGGGGTCAGAAGAAAGAGCCCAGAAAAGAATCCATGCATATACAGTCACTGATTTTTTTTTAAAAGTTGCCAAGAACACAAAACGGGAAAAGGACAGTCTCTTCAACAATTGTGCATTGGGAAAACTGAATATCCACATGCAGACGAATGAAATTGAATCCTTATCTCACACTAAAAATAAAAATCAACTCAAAATGGATTTAAGATCTAAACATTAGATCTGAAACTGTAAAACTACTAGAAGAAAACATAGAATTAAGGCTTCTTGACATTGGTCTGAGCAAGGATTCTTTTTTGGCTATAACCACAAAAGCACAGGCAACAACAACAAAACAGACAAATGGTATTACATCAAACCAAAAAGTTTCCTCAAGCAAGGGAAACAGTCAACACAGTGAAGAGACAACCTACAGAATGGGAAAAAAAATACTTGCAAACCATACAAACTATTAATATCCAAAATATATAGGAAACTTGAACAACTCAATATTAAGAAAACAAATAAACTGATTGAAAAATGGGCAAATGACCTGAATAGACATTTCTCAGAAGATGACATGCAAATGACCAACAGGGGTATGAAAAAATGCTCAACATCATTAATATTCAGGGAAATGCAAATTAAAACCACAGTGATATATCACTTTGCACCAGAGAGAATGGCTACTATTAAATAGACACAAGATAACAAGTATTGGTGAGAATGTGGACAAAACGGAATGCTTATATACTGTTAGTGGAAATTTAAATTAGTATAGCTATTATAGAAAACAATAAAAAGCTTCCCCCAAAAATAAAAAATAGAACTACCATATGATCCAGCAATCCCACTTCTGAGTACATATACAAAAGAAATAAAATCAGTATGTTACAGAGATCTTTGCACTCTTGTGTTCACAGCAACATTATTTACAATAGCCAAGATATGGAATCAGCCAACCTAAGTGTTCATTGACAAATGATTGAATGAAGAAAATATGAGCTACACACACACACACACCCACAAACAAGAATACTATTCAGCCTTTTACAAAATGGAAATCCTGTCATTTGTGATAACATGGATGAAACTGAAGGAACTTTTGCTAAGTGAAATAAGCCAGGTATAGAAAGACAAATACTACATCATATCACTTATATGTGAAATCTAAAAGAATCAAATTCATACAAGCAGAGGGGAAAATGCTGGTTGCCAGGAGCTAGAGAAGGATAGCGGTGGAAATGGGGAGATATTGGTTAAAAGATACAGTTTTACTTAGGCAGGATGAATAAGTTCAAGATATCTACTGTATAATACAATGACTACAGTTAATAATATATTATTAAAATATATTATAAATGTATAAAATATATACAATATAAAATATATAGTTAATATATTGTAAAAATTAAAATCGCTGATAAAGTAGTTCTCCAGTGCTCTCACCACAAAAATATAAGTATGTGCAGCAATAGATGTTAATTAGCTTGATTTAATCATTTCACAATATGTACATATATTAAAACATTGCCGTGTATACTGCGAATATATACAAGTTTTATTTGTCAATTTTACCTTAATAAAGCTGAAGGGGGACCAAAGAAAAAGAAGTCACCCATGGCCACAGTCAAGCAATCATAAATAAATACATAAATGTTATGTAATTGGAATTTTCTGCTTAATTATGCTATGGTTTATATGTTCCAGTCATAGCTACTTCCATAAAGTCTTACTTTTATGGAATCTGTGGCCACGCAGCAAAGTTAGGTATATAAATACCCCATTCATGACGGTGTTGGCAATTAACATGGTTCTGAATGTTGATAACCAATCATGTAAGGGCTATTAGGGTGAATATAACCTTCCTATTACCTCTTACTTCTTAATGTACTTGGAACAATTATAAGGCTTCTCCATGCATCAAGGAGGACTGGGTAATTTACTTATAAATATTACTTTGGACAGGTCTTCATTTGAAATTTCAGACAATATTATGGCTACTGCTCTGAAAGAAAAATGTTGGTCTAAGCATTTCAAAAAGAAAGATAATGAAGCAAGATGTTATTAATCTGAGATGTTGATGGACCATTATATTCTACAGATTAAATGTTCAAGAATATTACAAAATGAAGATACTGTAGACTGCGCTAATTTCTAACCTTACACATTCTGTACTCTAATATTCTGTATGTTGCATGGTAACCTAAAATCTAAGAGTTAGCCACAGGTTAGAGGTCAGCAACTTCTCCGAAGTTTTCAAGATGAGGTAGAGCTTTGTATCTTTAACATAATATTTGATTCCCCAAATCTACCAGATATTTTTTAAATTTTTTTGATTAATAATTAGAACAAAGAAATCAGTGAAATCAGAAATACAAATAAATACCTATAGACAAATTTACATGGGAAGTTTTATTTTTATGTTATCATTAATTTAACTTGTAGAGACCATTTGCAACATGAAGGACTCTAAAGTTTATTGCATATTAAATATTTTCCAATGCCCTTTCACCATATCTTTTTTGAACACCTTGGGAAATAATGAATGTCTTGTGAAGCATACAGTCGAAAGTGGAAAACAAGTTGAGAAACAAAGGTTATCTTTCATCCAGAGGAACTTGAAATATCTTACAAAACGTATGCAACTACTATGACATTATGCCCCATCTTTTCTTTTTCATACAAAATAATTAAAGAAAATACATCCCAATTCAAATAGTCAGATGTGAATGAAAATCAGATGGTAATCCACATAGCCAATTCTATATCATTTCTTAATTTTATAATGAGTATAAGGGAACTTCTAATAACTTCTAATATGACCCAATACACACACGCACACATAAACACACACACACACACTTCACACTTGGGAGAACAATAGCTGTAAAATTGGAAAGGCAAGAACTCACTTTACAGGCCCTCTTTATTGTCCTAAATATTTATCTTCTCTCATATTCTTGCACTTTACAATTCCCTTGTACAGAAATGCCGTGTTAAAATACTACAGAAAATCTGATGTCTCTTGCACTTAAGCTTCATGAATATTTTACTTGATACTCTGCCCTCAGGGGCCTTGCATCACTAGAGCATTATACCCTTTTCTTGATGCATAAATTATTCTAAAAATGCTTCCAATTTCAAGCAAGGTCAGCCTGGAAAAATCTGAATATAAACAGGCTTAATTTAATGCAGTTTGAATATGAAAGTACACAAATTAAGAAAGAAACATAATAATTTGTAATTTGTTTTCCTTTATTTCTTCTCACCATAGTTGATTTTGCTCCGCATAACCAGCTATCACTTTTCCTAAAATAAAATTCATTCTAATACTAGGTTTTACAATAAATCATTCATTTTAAGTGCCTATTCCTCTTTCATCAACTATTTATCACACACTTGTTTTATCCCAGAAATGTTACCAGGCACAAGGGAGATAGTGATCAATGAAAAACTTGTTTCTTGCCCTCACCAAACTAACAAATCATTACAAATTGTGAAGAGTATGATTAAGGAAACCATGGATTTAGGAGAGGGAATGATAATAAGGTTTTTTTGTTTTGTTTTGTTTTGTTTTGTTTTTAATGAGGAAATGGCTTTTAAGCTAAGTTCTAAAGAAACTAGCCCCGGGAAATGCAGAAGAGAGAGCAGTCCTGGCAGAAAATCAGCAGGGACAAGAAAAGTTGGCATATATGAGGGAAGAAAAAATAACCACTGTGGTTTTAGCAAATTTAACTGAGTGCAAATGGCTAAGGATGGAAAATTAGGCAAGGTCTAGATCATGGACTTACAGGTGTTAGACTTACATGGACTTATAGGTGTTGGACTTACATGGACTTACAGGTGTTGGTAAGGAGTTGGATTCTATTATTGCTATCACTGAAGAGTTTTTAGTAGCAGAGAGTGATATCATTTGATTTGCAGTTTAAGATGCTACCTCCTAGTGCTATACAGAGATGGATTATAGAGGGGTAGGATACCACATTACATAGCTTGGACCAAGATAATAGTGGAATAGAAAGAGATAATATTCAGATAATAATTCAGAAGATAAGAGAGCAGATCCAGATAAAACGCTTTGTTCTATTCTATGGCAAAAATTACATTTAAAATTTTTGCAAAAATATATTTAGAAGAATAAAATATTTCTATTTAAACCACATAATCACAGAGTCTGATAAGAACACAAATTTCACCCAGTTCAATATCTCACTTCATGATAGAGAAACTCAAGGTTCTGAAAGCTGACATACCTTGCCCCAAATCCCACAACTCCTAGGCATATCCAGGAATTTCCCAGGCTGTGGCCATTGGTCTACTCCACTTTATGTCATGTCATGTTGAGTTTCAGAATGAAATCACAAATAAGAAAATGTACACATAAAAACCATTACTAAAGGTCGGGAAGAGTGACTCACACCTATAATCCTAGCAGTTTGGCAGGCTGAGATGGTTGGGTCTCTTGAGGCCAGGAGTTCGAGATCACCCTGGCCAACATGGCAAAAACCTGTCTCTACCAAAAATACAAAAATGAGCTGGGCATGGTGGTGATGGGTACCTGTAATCCCAGCTACTCAGAAGGCTGATGACTGAGAGAGCTGCTTGTACCTGGGGGTTGGAGGTTGCAGTGAGCCCGAATTGCACCACTGCACTCCAGCCTGGGTGGCAGAATGAGACTCTGTCTCATAGAAGAAGAAAAAATAGCAGAAGAACTAAGAGGCTACATATTACAATTGTTTAAAGGGGAAAAAAACTCTAAAAATAAGCAAACTGGAAGATATTCTGTTTTACGTTTGGTAATATGTAGTATCTACTGAAATTTTGAACCTTTTATCTTGTTTACTATAAAATTTAAAATTATATATATTATGCCTTTATGGATATGTTTTTATCTTTTAAACAAACTGAGTTAAAATGAGATATGAAAAAAGAAAGATTTCTGTATATCTGGTTCAAGATTTTAAACTGCTGTTTATCTACTTTCCCTATTGAGATTCTTTTAAAACTATTGCGAGAATACAAAACAGAATAAATTATATTAGACCCACAATATACTCTGAGATGCCCAAGGAGAGGTTTGGGCCTTGGAAATGCCAGGCATAAAGAAGGGTACAAGTTAAAGACGGGCGTAAGCACTGGAGTATTAAATCGAAATCTATATGGGCACAGTTAAGACTCCCACCTCCTTCCCCACGTTGCTACCAGGTATTTACCATTCAGGTTTCCCTCCAAGGAGAAATCCCTCTGAGAGCTCTAGGTACAAATGTTACTGCTCCTAAGACAAACTCTCTCACCTTCAGGACATTAGGTGACTCCAGCTTAATAGTGGACCTCTTACCTCTCCATCAGTCAGTAAGCCCATAGAAATATCAGAGAACAGTGTGTCGGGCATCACTCCAAAGAGGAACTAGTGTCATCAGACATTTGAGAAAAAGAGCAACTTAAAAGCAAAGAAGGAGCCAAAAACTGAAAATAATCTAGAAACCAGAATACATTTATATAAAATAACTAACAAACTCCTCCCCCTCTGATTAGCACTTCAGAGAGATTCAAGTATATGTGGTTCCCTAAAGGAAAGCTTAAAATGAACATCTGAAAATTAAAAAGAAACAAAACAGCAGAAACCAATATAAATTTTAAATGATTAACAAAATTTTAAAAAAGTAATAGAAAGCCTAGAATGACTTAAAAGAACTTTAAGAAAAAGAAAGACAGACAGAAAAGGGGCATAGTGGGCCAATCTAGAAGCTTCAACAATTTTCTACAGAAATTAAAAAAAAAAAAAAAAAAAAGGAGGAGATTATGGGTTGAAGTTATCAAATTATGTCAGAGAATTTTCCAGAGTTGAAATGGTTTCATGTGCTAGAATATTCTAGTTACACAGCACAAGGAATAAAAAAATTAAAAAGGAAAATTGCAGTTAGACACACCTTTGGGAAATTGCAAACAACAAAAGATAAACAGAAGGTGATGTGGTTAGGCTTTGTGTTCCCACCCAAATCTCATCAGAATTATAATCCCCATAATACCTATAATGCTACACGTCAAGGGAAAGGCCAGGTGGAGGTAACTGAGTCATGGGGGCGGTCTTCCCCATGCTCTTCTTGTGAGAGTGAGTGAGTTCTTACAAGATCTGATGGTTTTATAAGGGGCTTTCCCCTCCTTGGCTCAGCACTTCTTCCTACCACCTTGTGAAGGAGGTGCCTTGCTTCCCCGTCGCCTTCCACCATGATTGTGTTTCCTGAGGCCTCCCCAGTCATGCTGAACTGTGAGTCAATTACACCTCGTCCCTTTAGAAATTACCCAGTCTCAGGCAGTTCTTTATAGCTGTATGAAAATGGGCTAATACAGAAAAAGAGAATTTTTTTTTTTTTCCAGAGAGAAAGAAACAAGGTCACTATATTTGTTTCCTAAGGCTGTTATGACTAACTACCACATACTGGGTGGCTTAAAACAGAAATTTATTGTCACACAGATCTGGAGGGAAGTCCATAAGCAAGGTGTGGGCAGGGCCATACTCCCTCTGAAACCTGCAGGGGAACCCTTTCTTTCCTCTTTCTAGCTTTTGATGGTTGGCTGGCAATCTTTGGCATTCTCAGCTTGCAGTATATAACTCCAATCCCTCCCTTCTTCATCACATGATTTCCTCCCTGTGTGTCTCTGTCTTCAGCGGGTCCTTCTTACAAGGATGCCAGTCATATTGAATTAGTGGCCCATCCTTTTCAGTGTGACCTCATTTTAATGTAATTAGTCAAGGTATGAGTGGACACTATTTCCAAATAAAGTCACATTTTGAAGTACCAGTTGTTAGGACTTCAAGATATCTTTTTTGGAGGAGACACAATGCAGCCCTTAACAGTCACTAAAGGTCGGGAACAGTGACTCACTAAAGGTCGCCAACAGAAATAAGATCTGGTTGGCATTAGTAGTCTTGTTAGCAACAATAAATTCTAATAACATGAAGCAATGCCTTCAGAATAGTTAGGAGATCTTGCTTGTTGGCAGAAGGCCCCAGTCCCCCATCACATGGGCCTGCCTGTAGGGCTGCTTGGTGTTCTCACAACTTGGTAGCTAACTTCCTCTAAAGCAAGTGATTCAAGAAAGTAAGGCTGAAATCACAATGACTCTTTCATCCCAATCCTGAAAGTCACATACCATTATTTCCTATTGGTTACACAGATTAGTCATTTCATGAGGGAGGAGCCTACACAAAGAGTTGAATACCAGGAAAAAAAGCTTTTTGGGGGTCATATTGGACACAGCCTACTACAGGGAGAGAAAAAATAACATAAATGAGCCAAATTTCATCTATTATTGCAGGAAATCAGAAGATAATGTACAGAATTGATAAATCAAAAAGTAGTAGTTTGCATTTGATTTAAGATATGGAGGTAGTCAGTGGTGTGATAGAGCTAGCTTGTACAAGCTCACAAGATCCAAATGTTAAATTTTCAGAAGTTTCGTGAGCTGGTTAATAAACAGAGCCACGACTAAAAATCAAACTGTAAAACCTTATAAATACAAAATTTATATTATAAAAATTATATTCAAACTTGTCACTTCCAAATTACTTTACTACCTTTTACTGTTATCTATATTCTTGAGAATGATTCACACCTACTGCATCCATATGGCAGCATGCTATGCAATGGCGTGCTACTGCATGTCCCCTCCCAACTGCATGCTCCGCCATGACAAATTGGCAATTTGTAATCGAGAATATTTATACCACAGAGATCATCCAACACCGCATATAAGGGCTTGATGTATTGCTTTGTTGATTGGACTTAGGAACGTCATGGAGAAACTGTCAATAACAGTGATTCCATTTAAAACTCTGTGATTTGTGCGGCCACTAAAATGTAAATAGCACCAAAAAAATGAGAAAATATGCCTCCTGTTCAAAAACTATTATGTATTGTAGCAAAAAAAAAATTCACATCATTGATGAATGGTCAAATTTAGACATATGCTTCAACATTTAATTTGTATCTCATGTAAACAAAATATATCAACCAACATTGATATTGGGATTAAACCTGGAGAGCCAGCTGTTAATTTACCAGCACATTGTTAGAGATAACAAATCAGAAAATCAAAACCTAAGAGTTGAAAGTGTTTACTTCTGGGGAGAGGGACTAGGGAAGGCAAAGGGTGGAGCAGGGTGTTGTTGCTTTGTATTTCAAGCCCTTTTTTACAACTGGATTATTTTTGAAAACTGTACAAATACTAGTTTGAATGGAAAGCTTTAGTTTTAAAAAGTTTACACGTAATTTACAAAATCCAATGTAAAGCAAATGTTTAAATTTACTCATATAAACATTTTTATTTGTCTGGTGACAAGTTTCAGTGGTCTCTCATATTTCTGTATATCTTGTGAGCAGAGACCAAAAACACTTTTTTGTTTACAACCATCTTTTCAAGTATGCTTATATAGAGAAGATCTTGGAAGATAGAGATAGTGCCTCCCTTCAAAGCAAAGAACAGGTTTGCCTGCTATCCAATATACTAAAGATAGTGTCTCCTTTCAAAGCAAAGAGCAGTCATTCTTCCTGCTGATTATAAAAGATTGGGGTTGTCTAAGCTTGGGGTTCCTCAGCGATAATGCAAACCTATGATGTGTTTAGCATTCGTGTGGGCTCCTCTGTGTCACCTCAGTGAGGTCCTCTGTGTCACCTCCTGGTGGTGATGGGAGTGGGGCAGGGGAGCTGAAGCAAACATGAAACTTGTGCCACTTCCTTAGACAGGAATCTCATGTCTCTTGGCAGTATTTATGTAACTGTGGAAGGTTAACTTCTTGGCCTGCAAGTACAGTAAAATTCAACCATTCAAAATGTTTACAGATAACCCCCTAAAAATTCATCAAATTTACAAAAATTGTTTGTAAAAAAACAAATTATTTACTTTTCTTAGCATTTATCTCAGGCAACATAAGTAAATCCTCTTTCCTATATTTATTTACTTCTCCATGGAATGTTATAAAATAACAAGAATTGTGGTTTAAAACTTAATACTGAGATACATGAAAAGTACTTCATGTATCTCAGTATTAAGAAACTCCCCCCGCCAAGGGATAAGATTTGAATTGCTTCAATACTGTTTTGGATGCCACATCTTTTAGAAAACATTTACACTAAAGTTAAATTTATTTAATTGAAAATAATCAATATTAAAATATAGAAACAACTATAAATAAAAATAAAGAACCCAACAAAGAAATAGAAAACAGGATTTGATATGAAAAATCAACAGTAATGGCTAATGAAATATAAAATGATACACAAAACCTTCACTGATATTTCAGAGGGAAAGTAAAACAAATGTGATGCCATTTACAATCATATGAGCCTGTTTTTTCTTGGACAATAACAGGAGTTATTTAGAATAAGGCAAAATAGGGACTCACATGCTACTGTTGGGAGTGACAATTGGCACATCACCTTGGGGAGCAACTGTCAACACCTAGTGAACTTGCAGATGTTCATACCCTGTATCAGTAGCTACACTTATAGGCATTTATGCTAGAGAATATCCCACACATATGCCTGAGGACATATATACCATGATGTTCGATGAAACATTACTTGTTTTAGTGGGAAAAAACCTAAATAACCTAATTATTCCTTGTAGAACCACCTCACCAGAAAGCTGTGATTTATGTGACTTATTCATCCAGTGAAATATCATATAACAGTAAACATGACTGATATAGAGCTACCTACATTAACATAAATATATCATGTTGACAGAAAAAAAGAAATGTTTAAAAACATAGAATATCATGCTATAAATTCTTAAAATATGGAATATAATAATGGTGTAAATTTGGGGGTATACAAAAGGAATACAGTTCAAAAGATTGCACAGAAATTATTTACACCAACTTATTCTGTAAAGAAAGAGAGGAAAAGTGACAGATATAGACTTTTATGTATCTGCAATTTTATTTTCATTAAGGCAAATATGGCAAAAGCTGTTTAATCTTGGTGGCAAATATATAGATGTGTGTTATATTATTTTTTATAATTGTATATATGTTTGAAATGTTTTAGAGAAAAATTTACTTTAATAGAAAGGAAGGACAGGTGCGGTGGCTCACGCCTATAATCCCAGCACTTTGGGAGGCCAATGTGAGCAGATCGCTTGACCAGAGGAGTTTAACACCAGCCTAGAAAATATGGTGAAACCCTGTCTCTACAGAAAAACTAGCCGAATGTGGTAGTGTGCCTGTAGTCCCAGCTACTTAGGAGGGTGAGGTGAGAGGATCCCTTGAGCCCAGGAGGTCAAGGCTGTAGTAAGCCCTGACGGTTGTGCCACTGCACTGCAGCCTGAATGCTAAATGACAGAATGAGACCCTGTCTAAAAAAAGAAAGAAAGAAAGAAAGAAAGAAAGAAAGAAAGAAAGAAAGAAAGAAAGAAAGAAAGAAAGAAAGAAAGAAAGAAAGAAGAGAGAGAGAGAGAGAGAAAGAAAGAAAGAAAGAAAGAAAGAAAGAAAGAAAGAAAGAAAGAGAGAAAGAATAAGAAGCAAAATACATGTTGCTGATTTTTATAAACTTAAAATTTGAAATATTCAAATTATTTTCTATTTCCCTGGGAGTGGGCACAAAGTTTTATTGTTATTGTTGTTACTGTTGGTTGGAATTTTTATGCTAGGTTTGTATTGCCTGTGCTCAAACAGGTGTGCTTAAGACAATATAAAACATGTTGTTAGGATCTGTAAAATTACCAATGACAGCATATTCTGTTACAAAAGATAGCCCAGTCCCTTTAATTTGGGTGTGTGTAATCAAGAGTGCCTAGACAGGTGTTTGAGTTTGACTCCTTCTTCTCACCCCACACTGAAAGTAGAAAGAACTCAGAAAAGACACAATTACCTCTCACTGCAGCATAGGCAAAAATTCATCTTCCTGTTATTAGATCATTGACTTTACCTCTGAGTTGCCTAATGTGTCAGAGAGATTCTTTTTCATTGAAGTATGTGAATATCACACAACATTTTTAAGCCATGGATATTGCTAATAAAGTATTAGTTATAAATCACTGCATCACACAGTTAAATCTAGTGAATGACATCAATTATACACATATTGTTTGCAAAGGTGAATACTGGCAGATTAAAATGATCATAGATGTTTTGCTAGAGCCAATTAAATTAGCATATTAGTATATAGCTATATTAGAAAAAACTGAACATGATTGATTATTTATGAAAAACAGCAAAGACCAATTTTTTTTTTTTTTTTTTTGAGACGGAGTTTTGCTCTTGTTGCCCAGGCTGGAGTGCAATGGCATGATCTCAGCTCACTGCAACCTCCACCTCACGGGTTCAAGCAATTCTCCAGCCTCAGCCTCCAGAATAGCTGGGGATTACAGGCATGTGCCACCATGCCCAGCTAATATTTTTTTAGTTTTAGTAGAGATGGGGGTTTCTCCACGTTGGTCAGGCTAGTCTCGAACTCTTAACCTCAGGTGATCTGCCCGCCTCGGCCTCCCAATACCAGAAATTTTTAATAGGTCATGATTTTGACTAAAACTGTACCGCTTTCTTCAGGAGCAAGCAAGTTTTTTGTTCTTCTTAAACCTAGTGCTATTACATATTAGCATTATCAGGGTCCGATACAACCACCAGATCCATTTCTTGTAATAAATGTTTATATGGGTAAAGGGACAGAACTAATAATACATCATAATTTCATAATATTTTATGGCTAGTTTAGTCATTCATATAAATTGCCGTAGAGGTCTAATCATATTATTTAGAGAGCAGATGCTGCACAAAAAGTGCAACGGTTTTTTTTTTCACAATAAGTCTCCCGTGAACCTGACTTATTGTCATAGGGTTCATCTCTAGGGAGGTCTGGCATTCAGTTTCAAAACCATTTAGAGTCCTAACGCTGCTTACAAGGGCATTAATAATTTGCATTGTATGAGAACTTGTCTACAGTGAACTAGACTGAAACCATTCTGTATTTCACATTAGTACTAGAGCAGCTGTTGATGTTAGCAGTATTAATCACAAGCAACTTGGGCTGGATTCAAAGTGACCTAGAAGAGCTACATTCTACATCTTGCTGTCAATTCCCTAGGGCAAACACATTATGTGGCAACATGTCCACATTAAAAGAAAGTATATCCTTTGATTATCTCTTATTCCAGAAGAGTCTATGACAAACAAGGGAACTGCATCTATTGTACTAGCTATCACTGCCTGGGGATGGCACTTCAAAACTGAAAAAGGTAAATTTTCCCCCACAAGAAATGATGCTATTATTATTATAGTTACTGGATCAGTGAATAACATTTTTGAGGTTCTTGTATAAGACTTAAATACAAGATAAAAAAGAAACTTCATTGACTCATAAGTAAACTTTCAGATTAGGAGAAATAAAATATAAAAGTACAAAAACACAGAAGCCGGGGATGTTTCTTTGCAAATGTTTTCCATTTTCCAAGTGAATAATAAGATCTAAGTTAAATCTGAAAGATAATGTACAACGAAAATAAGGTCTTTTATGCCTTTACAACCACATGTAAGGAAATGGTTTGATTTGCTCATCCCAGTGGATATTTAAGTGTTGTCTTTACAAAGGATACTATTAGTGGTATGAGACCCATGCCTGTATGACAGGGGTTCTTTGTTTCAATTCTCAGAAGGGGAAGACAAGAAAAAGGTTTTGAATTTGTCACTATATGATTTTTTAAAAAATGTGTGGTGGGAAGTTACTGTTTGTAAAGGAGAGGCACACTGAAAAGTTTATGGTGCTTTGACATTACATTAAAGCGCTGAACAGGACCGGTAAATAATAAACCCTTTGGAACTTGTTAATCAAAGTGCAATCTATAGACCAGCAGCAGCAGAGTCATCTAGTATGTAGGGATGTAGTATCTCAAGCTTCATTCCATACCTTCTAAATCAGATGTGCATTTTACAAGATGCTGGAGCAATTCATCTGCACATTAAAGTTTAAAAAGGGCTACTCTAGAATGAGTGAAAGAACATATCAGAAGGCTTTCCAGAGAGTTGTTTACTTTCCTAGAGGGACAGATGGCTGGGTGGCCTACCTGTAATTTGTGTCAAAAGCTAAAAAAGGCTTAGAGCAACCAGAAGCTAACAGTCAACAGATCATTATCATTATGATTATCATCAAATGACATGATGAATGAATGGCCTAACCTTCTAGGAATAAAGCATGTTTTATCAAAGCTGGTATGGTTGGAAAAATTGCTATTACATTTAGTTATGACTGGTGGTGATCGCAGCACATCAAAAAGGAACTGTTTCAAGCAAAGGCTTCTGAAGAGCGTGTGATTAATTGCCAGGGGAGAAGAAAAGGCCCCATAAAGAAAGGCGTCTCATTAGGAGTTTTAGTTTTAGCCCCTAGTCCAAGAAAACAAGAAAGCTATAGCTTTCTGTCTAACCTGGAGAGGCAGTTCTCAAAGGATGGTATGGAAAGAGTTGTACCCAAGAACATATTCCTGTGTCTCTTAACTAATTTATATCTCCTGGCATGTCTTATAACAATGTGACGTATTATTGGAATGTCTTTTACTAATATAACATTATAACAAATTTCTTTATGAACAGCTCTCTTGCAGATACTACAGGGAATACATAATCCCTATTTATGCCTTAATTTTAATATTATTAATCCTAGTAAAACATATGGTATATATTGGACTCCTCTGGTTGTAAGTAATAGAAACTTAACTTAAAGTTCTTTGGAAAAAAGAAGAGCAATTTATTGGCTGCGTGGATACAGAACCAACTGGAAGTAGGAATGCAAACATTCCCAGTTCTTTCTCCTCTGGTTGTAGTAATAGAAACTTAACTTAAAATTCTTTGAAAAAAAGAAGAGCAATTTATTGGCTGTGTGGATACAGAAAAGGGATTAAATGACTTACACATATGTATGACAGGATGCAACTAGGACTTAGAACCAACTGGAAGTAGGAATGCAAACATTCCCAGTTCTCTCTCTCAATTATCGAAATAAACAATAAGTAGTATGTAAATGCTAAAGGCATGAAAAAAGCACTTCAAGATATTTATTGAGTTAATGAATAAATGAGATCTATGTGTGCTACTTAGAAAGAAAAAATCATATTTCAAAGACTGCAATATCAAGTTGTATAAATAACATATACAGCATAATTCTATTTGTATTTTTAAAATGGTGCACTCTATTTATAACAAAAAATAATAGTAGTGGTTAATACTAATTATGCACCTTACATGTTTCAGGCTTTATTCTGTGTTCTTTACAACTATTACCTAATTACTAACTGAACCCTTTTAAGAACCCTGTAAAGTATGTTTTAGATACTTATTGATAAATTATTATTTATATTTACAGCTGATAATTGATAGAGTCTACCAGTCTGACTCTAGTTCCTGCACACGAATGCATTTTGCTATATTAACTCGTATATATGTGTATGTATTCATTCATTTATTCCACAAATGTTTGTTGAATGGCTGCTATCGCTAGCCATTCTTTTAGGCTCTAGGGCTGCACTGATTAAAATCATATACTTGTGGAGATTATATTCTGGTGGAGAATGTCAGATAATACACATAACAAATAGGTACAAAGGTTCAGTATATACTATCTTTCTTGTATGTGATCAGTGTTACAAAAAGAAAGAATCAGGTTGTGGTATCAGGAGTGTTGAGGCCATGATTGCTGTTTTGAATGGGGGGTGGAGTCTGGGTCCACCTTACCAAGAATGTAATAATTGAGCAAAGATTTGAAAGAAGTCAGGAAATGAGCCATGGGTATATCTGGGAGAAAAATTTCCCAAGCAGAGAGAATAACCAATGCAATTGTTTTTGTGATTGTGTCTATTTTCTCAGAGAGAAATATTCAAGGAACATATTGTCTCTGGGGTCTCCAGAATGAAGTGGAAAAGGGGGAAGCAGAGAATATAATACTGGAGAGATAATGAGTGAAATGGGGGGTTTAGATCCCAGTAGGCACTGAGGCTGTTGTATTATTTTTGCTTTTGTTGCCAATGAAGTGAGATTTTGGAGAGTTTTGAACAGAGAAGACACATGATCTGATATACTTTTTAAGATAATTTTTCTGGCTACTCCTACTGGAAAGAGACAAGAGTAGGGAGACAGCTATGAGAATGTGCCTTTCAGATATCTGACTTCAGGGAGCAAAATCATCAATGGCCCCAGCTGCTGTGTTCTGAAATATATCACTACCTGATCTGGATGCTCTTCCAATCAATACCTCCGAGAAGGGGAATAGGTTAGATTTGAGAAGAAAAATACTTGAAAAGAAAGAGAAGGTGTGAAAGGCTCTTCTGATAGGGTTGTCTATATGGAGTAAATGGCCTTCCTATAGGTTTGTATGGAATTGTGTGCATACAGACTCATATAAACAGATATATGAAAGACAAAGTGCATCCCATTCACAGTAGCGATACAGGGAACGTAGTGTTGAAGAGTAGGGTAGAACTGAGGTAGGACTCTTGGTTTTTATTTTGTAAATTTCTATTTTATTTGATATTTATAATAAGCTGTCTTTACTTTAAAAATTAATATGTGTTAAAACAAATACTAAATAAAATATATATTTTAATAAAGAAATGAAAATATTTGTTTTAATATGTGTATGTAGCAGTTAACTAAAGATATTATCAATGCAAATGTTCTCTCTGCAATCTAAGGACACTGAAGAATCTCGCCTGCTAAACACCCATGTGATAGGATGGACATATCTGAAGCAGAGATGGAGTCTCCTATCTCCTGATTCTTCTCTTATTTCTGGGGAAGTAAGGGTCTTCCACCTCACTCCTTACCTTTGATATCAGAACTAGGAGAGATAGGGTTTTGTGAACCTCTCTTTAAACAGAATCACATGCACTACTAGCTATGTTATTTTAAATGATATTTCAAGCCTAAATATAAAGGAGCAGGAGAAAGCACTTTTGTTTGTTCTTCTTAAACCTAATGCAATTAAATATTAGTATTATCAGGGTCTAACACAACCACCAGATATTTTACCTGTAATAAATGTTTATATGAGTAAGGGGACAGAATAATACGTTATAATTTTATAATATTTTAGGGCCAGTTTAGTGATCCATATAAATTGACCTGGAAATCTAATCATATTATTTAGTGAGCAGATGCTGCACAAAAAGTCCAATTTTTTTTTGTTTTTTTCACAATAAGTCTCCAATGAGCCTGGCTCTTTTCCTATCCCTAGCAGAATCCTACATTTGTAAAGACTATTGCAGCTGTGTCCTGTAGGGGACACAGATACCCAATGTTTTGCCAAGATATTTGCATACAAGTCAGCTTTTAGTAGCCACCCTTTTTCTGTTAAGGTCTGTGTCCTTGAGAAAATATTTAACAGTTGTACTTAATGTGGTCTCCTCTTGAGATTTAACTCTTTTAATTCTTCATTTTTACTGTGACTGTTGCAGAGAAATTTGGGAACTTATTCACAAATTTGCCATTCTTTGTTACTCAGTAGTAACAGAGGCATCTCTTTATTAGTTTCCAAATAGTTATTTCATACTATCCTTCCAAATGTTTAATTAGGATCTTGAGGAATTATTATTCGTTTTCTTTCGTGATAGCATGATCTAATGTATTGATTACTCAGATCTTGAATCTAAAGAAGAATCTTAGACATACTATTATTAACAGATATCAAAAACATAGAGACATTCTTCAAAACTAGGAAATGCCAGCATGCAATGAAGGGAGCATTTAAATGCTATAGACTAAGGGCATTTACTGATATAAATGCAATGTATTAATATTTAGTGTAGTGACAAATGTCTTCTAATAGTCATAATGTCAATGCCTCCAGTTTTCTTGATATGTGTAATGAATTGTACTGAGACCTTATCTTATTTGACTCTTCTGTAGTTTTTCAGATTTCTGACTAGTTCTTCCTTCTTGAAACCCCTTTATCTTCTGGTTTCAATTAACTCATACTTCCTTAGCTCTCCTCTTAAGTCTCTAATTGATGCTTCATATTCCCTTTGGTGGGTTATTCTTTCCAATTTTTAATTCATTCATTTATTAAATAAGTCAAATTGATTGAACATCTCCTATGTAAAGGACTATAGTAGGTAGTAAAACTGCAGCAAGAAAAAAATTCAACATCGTTTTATCTTAGGAAGCATAAAATAAATATTGATCTTCTCTAGAGTTTTATCCTTGCTATGCTATCCCTGGATGATTTCATCCAGTCCAATGAATGATTGATGAATTCATGCCTTTCAAATCTGTAATCCTGTCCAGGTTATACAATAATGTATATTCTGATATACATTATTCCCACATAGCCTACTGACCCTGAGCAGTTTCACCTGAGTATCATTTGTCCATCCATCCATCCATCCATCCATCCATCCATCCATCCATCCATCCATCCATGCATTTGATCAACATATATATAGGTCATAATTGTAAATTAAATAAAACCAAAACCTTGCTCTCATGAAATTTGGAATGAATTTGAAAATGTAGACAATACAAAAGTAAACAAATATGTAATAGCTTTAGATTGTGATAAATGTCATAAAGGACTCATGTGTATAAGATATTAGGTAGCTATACAAGAGTGGTTATTTTAGATAGTGTCATAAGGAAATGCCCCTAAAAGATGAAATTTGTTTAGGATCAGAATAAAGCACTGAAGTGGAAAAATAAAAAACTGGAGAAAGAGTATTACAGATGAAACGGACTTACTTTTTCATACAATGAAAAGAATGTCAGTGCAGCTAGAATTGGGTACGCAAAGAGGTAAATTCAAAATATATCACAGATACACTGTTGATATGCTGCAGAGATAAACAGGTGCAGATCACATAAAGAGTTTGTAGTTCATTCTAAATAAGATGGGAAGACATTGGAGGTTTTAGCTCATAAGTGGCATTATCTCATTTACATCTTTAAAACTGTGCATTGCTTGCTAAAGGACATGTTTTAAAGGAGGAGAGTAGAGGAGAAACTAGTTAGGATTCTTCAGTCACCTACTTGGATTTCTATTAACCTATTATTGAAGCACAGGTATGAGATGATGGTGGTTGTGACTAGTACAGTAGTGGATAGGTCTATTTATATAAATTTATGGAGCACACGTATAATTCTATGACATGGATATATTATGCAGTGGTGAAGTTAGGGCCTTTTGCATATCCACCACCACCAGAATAATGTACATTGTACCCATTAAGTAATTTATTATCATCGCCCCACTTGACCCCCACCCTTCCAGTCTCTATTTTCTACCATTAAACATTATGTCCATGTATACACATTATTCAGTTCCCACTTATACGTGAGAACATGCAGTATTTATATTTCTGTTTCACTTAAGACAATGGCCTACAGTTCCATCCATGTTGCTGCAAAAGACATTAATTCATTCTTTTTTATGACTGAATGTATTCCATTGTGTATATATATATAAAATAGTCTTGTATACTGACTATACAAGGGAGACTCTTGAAAAATGATTCTACTTAGGATAGAACTGACAGGATTTGTTCCTGGATTGGATACTAGAGAGCATGAAAAGAGAATAAGATAACTTCTAGGGTTTTTTTTTTAATGAGTAACTGAACACATTACTGCATTGTTGACTGAGGTGAAAAAGGCTTAGGGAAAATCCATTGGGGGTAGGTTAGAGAAATCAAAATTTCTGTTTTAGACCTTTAATGTCTGTTTGAAATGTTTTATAAACTTCTAGGAAGGAATATCACGCAGTCTTTGGATAAATGATCTGGAGCAAAAGGAAAAGGTCTAACTTGAATATATTAATTTGGAAGTTGCCAGCATATAAAGATGACGTTTAAAAAATAGTATCGAATGAGACCATTTAGGAAAAGAATATACATACATAATAGAAGAGGCCTGAAGGCTGGTTCCCAGGAAATTCCAACACTTAGCAACTGGGAAGAAGAGGAATTAGCAAAGGAGACTAAGAAGTACTGGCCATTAAGATATCAAAAAATACAAAAAGAAAAAATTATCCTTAAGGCATAGTTCTACATTTAGCAAACAGATGTTATAGAAACCCCTTCTGTATATCATAAGTAAAACTGCCAGATCCGATATTTTAAAACAACTTCTATATACACAGTTGAGCTTGACGAAACATAAAGGGATTCCAGGAAATCTATATTTGATAGGAAAAGTCAAGTTCATAAGGGCAACTGAATGCTAAAGCCAGTGACTTCCTTGGGTCAATCCTAGAGATTTAACTGCTTAGGACAGAACAGAAGAAAATAGCTGGGATCAAAAGCATATAAAGAAGCATGAGGTGTAATACAAACAATAGATAAAGTGGTAGGTACACATGCCTGTCTCTACCTTGGCTTCACATAGAAGAAAAAGGAAAAAAAAAAGTGATGAATAATTGGATTGGCTCTCTCAACCTTCACTGTACTCTCTTTCTATTGGAGAAGTTGAAAAGCGAAAAGCTCTACTTTTAGATTCCCTGGCAGCCATGGTCCTGTGTGCCAATTTACATCGGGTATAGAAGCAAAAATGAAGCACTCTTCCTGTGGAAGATGCAACATTCACACAAACTCCAGGAATATTTGCAGCAATTGGAGTCCATGTTTAAATGTCTAGAAACTAGTTTCTTGAGGATAAGGTATCTGTAGCAGCCCAGTGGTGGGGCAGTAACAAAAGTTACTCAGGACCTCTGTACCATAACCACGATGGGGTGATTTTGAAAGTCTAGGCGTGCCCCCTGATTTACACTTCTTCAGCACTTCTAATAATTTTCTAAGCACCTAGTTCAATTTATTATATTCTTTACTGCTTGAAATACAAAGTATTTCCTATTTTATCTACTAAACCCTGACTGTTAAAAACTGCTATAGAAATGCCTATTTATATTATGCATACCTTATGGTTGGAAGCTGGACTTCACAACATCTGTGCATCCAGAAACACAAGCCAAAGAAATTTTAAGACTACCCAGTTAATCGTGACCTCCTCAGGTGAAGAACAGGAGCAAACACAATGTATCTCTTGAGAACTCATTTCAACTTCAGGCCTCAAATAAATCCACAAAAATGTTCAACTAACTCACAATTAAAAATCTCTAAAGAAACAATTAAATCAATGACTGTGAGTGATAGCTAGCAAAAAGAAAAAAATAAAAAAGAACAAAAGTTTCCAGTATCAAAATAAGGAAGATCATCAATATAGCACATTTAATAAGTTTATAGAAGAAAAATGAGGAAATTGAAACATGACTAAAAAAATAGTATACTATCAAAATTTACCAGGAATATTTGAAACAGAATAAAAGGGGAAACTTCTAGTAATGAAAAATGTTATAATTATAAACTGTAGCTTAATTAAATAGCATAATATATAACAAAATAGAAAATTAATAATCTATATTGTAAAATTAAAGAAATTACCTAGAAAACAACAGAGGGAGATAAGAAATGAAAAATATGAAAAACAGGTTAAGAGATGTACAGATAGAATAAATAGTCTATCATAGAACCAACTGGATTTCCAGAATTAGAGCAGAGTGAATGAGTCAGAACCAATACAAAGAAGGTAATGATTGAGAAACTTATAGAATTGGTAAAACATGCAAGTCCTCAGAATTAGAAATCTTAATAAGTTCCATGTAGGAAGAAAGAAGCCACATTTTAAAATAGTATGGTCAAAACCAATGAGAACAAAGACACAACATACCAGAATCTCTGGGACATATTTAAAGCAGTGTGTAGAGGGAAATTTATAGCATAAAATATCGACAAGAGAAAGCAGGAAAAGTCTAAAATTTACACCCTAACATCACAATTAAAAGAACCAGAGAAGCAAGAGTCAACACATTCAAAAGCTAGCAGAAGGCAAGAAATAACTAAGATCAGAGCAGAACTGAAGGAGATAGAGATACAAAAAAAAAAAAAAAAAACCCTTCAAAAATTCAATGAATCCAGGAGCTGGTTTTCTGAAAAAATGAACAAAATCAATAGATCACTAGTAAGACTAATAAAGAAGAAAAGAGAGAAGAATCAAACAGACACAATAAAAAATGATAAAGGGGATATCACCACCAATCCCACAGAAATACAAACTACCATCAGAGAATAATATAAACACCTCTATGCAAATAAACTAGAAAATCTAGAAGAAATGGATAAATTCCTGGACACTTACACCCTCCCAAGACTAAACCAGGAAGAAATTGAGTCCCTGAATAGACCAACAACAGGCTCTGAAATTGAGGCAATAATTAAGAGCCTACCAACCAAAGAAAGTCCAGGACCAGATGAATTCACAGCCTAATTCTACCAGAGGTACAAAGAGGAGCTGGTACCATTCCTTCTGAAACTATTCCAATCAACAGAAAAAGAGGGAATCCTCCCTAACTCATTTTATGAGGCCAGCATCATCCTGATACCAAAGCCTGGCAGAGACACAACAAAAAAAGAGAATTTTAGACTAATATCCCTGATGAACATCGATGCAAAAATCCTCAATAAAATACTGGCAAAACGAATCCAGCAGCACATCAAAAAGCTTATCCACCACGATCAAGTTGGCTTCATCCCTGGAATGCAAGGCTGGTTCAACATACACAAATCAATAAATGTAATCCAGCATATAAACAGAACCAAAGACAAAAACCACATGATTATCTCAATAGATGCAGAAAAGACCTTTGACAAAATTCAACAGCCCTTCATGCTAAAAACCTTCAATAAATTCGGTATTGATGGAACGTATCTCAAAATAATAAGAGCTGTTTATGAGAAACCCACTGCCAATATCATACTGAATAGGCAAAAACTGGAAGCATTCCCTTTGAAAACTGGCACAAGACAGGAATGCCCTCTCTCACCACTCCTATTCCACATAGTGCTGGAAGTTCTGGCTCGGGCAATCAGGCAGGAGAAAGAAATAAAGGGTATTCAATTAAGAAAAGAGGAAGTCAAATTGTCCCTGTTTGCAGATGACATGATTGCATATTTAGAAAACCCCATGGTCTCAGGCCCAAATCTCCCCAAGCTCATAAGCAACTTCAGCAAAGTCTCAGGACACAAAATCAATGTGCAAAAATCGCAAGCATTCCTATACACCAATAATAGACAAACAGAGAGCCAAATCATGAGTGAACTCCAATTCACAATTGCTTCAAAGAAAATAAAATACCTAGGAATCCAACTTACAAGAGTTGTGAAAGACCTCTTCAAGAAGAACTACAAACCACTGCTCAACAAAATAAAAGAGGACATAAGCAAATGGAAAAACATTCCATGCTCATGGATAGGAAGAATCAATATCGTGAAAATGGTCATACTGCCAAAGGTAATTTATAGATTCAATGCCATCCCCATCAAGCTACCACTGACTACCATCAGCGTGAACAGGCAACCTACAGAATGGGAGAACACTTTTACAATCTACCCATCTGACAAAGGGCTAATATCCAGAATCTACAAAGAACTCAAACAAATTTACAAGAAAAAATCAAACAACCTCATCAAAAAGTGGGCAAAGGATATGAACAGACACTTCTCAAAAGAAGACATCTATGCAGCCAACAGACACATGAAAAAATGCTCATCATCATGGGCCATCAGAGAAATGCAAATCAAAACCACAATGAGATACCATCTCACACCAGTTAGAATGGCAATCATTAAAAAGTCAGGAAACAACAGGTGCTGGAGAGGATGTGGAGACATAGGAACACTTTGACACTGTTGGTGGGACTGTAAACTAATTCAACCATTGTGGAAGACAGTGTGGTGATTCTTCAAGGATCTAGAACTAGAAATACTATTTGACCTAGCCATCCCATTGCTGGGTATATACCCAAAGGATTATAAATCATGCTGCTATAAAGACACATGCACATGTATGTTTATTACGGCACTATTCACAATAGCAAAGACTTAGAACCAACCCAAATGTTCATCAATGATAGAGTGGATTAAGA
Source organism: Theropithecus gelada (assembly GCF_003255815.1). Lineage (NCBI taxonomy): Eukaryota > Metazoa > Chordata > Mammalia > Primates > Cercopithecidae > Theropithecus > Theropithecus gelada. Next base: position 48,490,617 of record NC_037672.1, read on the forward strand.
AAACGTGGCACATATACACCATGGAATACCATGTAGCCATAAAAAAGGATTAGTTCATGTCCTTTGTAGGGACATGGATGAACCCGGAAACCATCATTCTGAGCAAAATATCGCACAGACAGGAAACCAAACACCACATGTTCTCACTCATAAGTAGAAATTGAACAGTGAGAACACTTGGATACAGGGTGAGGAACATCACACACCAGGGCCTGTCGTGGGGTGGGGGGAGGTGGAGGGATAGCATTAGGAGATATAGCTAATGTAAATGTCTAGTTAACGGGTGGAGCACACCAACATGGCACATGTATACATATGTAACAAACCTGCATGTTGTGCACAGGTACCCTAGAACTTAAAGTATAATAAAGACAAATATTATAGTTGAATTTCAGAACACCAGAGACAAAGATTTAAAATGCAACTATTGCCTGATGCAGGTAGATCACTTGACCTCAGGAGTTCAAGATCAGCCTGGTCAGCATGGCAAAACCCCGTCTCTACTAACAACACAAAAATTAGCTGGGTGCGGCCAGGTGCAGTGGCTCATGCCTGTAATCCCAGCACTTTGGGAGGCCTAGATGGGTGGATCACCTGAACTCAGGCATTTGAGACCAGCCTGGCCAACCTGGTGAAACCCCATCTCTACTAAAAATACAAACATTAGCTGGACGTGGTGGCAGGTGCCTGTAATCCCAGCTACTCAGGAGGCTGAGGCAGGAAAATCACTTGAACCTGGGAGGCGGAGGTTGCAGTGAGTCGAAATTGTGCCATTGCGCTCCAGCATGGGCAACAGAGTGAGACTCTGCCTCAAAAAATAAAATTAACAATAAATAAAAAATAAATTAACCAGGCGTGGTGGTGCACGACTGTAATCCCAGCTACTCAGGAGGCTGAGGCACAACAATCCTGTGAACCCGGGAAGCAGAAGTTACAGTGAGCTGAAATCATGCCACTGCACTCCAGCCTGTGCAACTGAGCGAGACTCTGCCTCAAAAATACAACACAAAGCAAACAAACAAACAAACACACAACAACAACAAAACACACAACATTTAAAGTTAGAAGATGGTAAAATATCTTCAAAATGTAGGGAGAAAATAACTGTTAAACTAAGAATTCCATACAAAGTTAAGGTATCTTTCCAAAACAAATGCAAAATAAATATAATTTTAGATAGCAAAAATTGAGAGGGTTTACTACCAAGGACTCTCATCAAAGGAACTTCTAAAATTAGAAATAAGAAAAAATATCCAGAAAATACAGGAAGAAAGATTGTTTAACTAAAAATATTAAACTTATGGATAAATCTAAAGAAAGTATTGATTATATAAAATAATATTTAAGTAAAAATTAAAATAAATCACTGAACAGAAATTATAAGTAACAACACTTTAATTGGAATTAAAATATTCTAAGGTCCCTGTATTGTTTGGGAGGACAGTAAAGACATCAATTGTAGAACTGAGTTAATCACAAATGTGAAATTTCTGATATCTAAAAGCATAGAAAGAACCTGTCACTTCCATCCTGGTGGAGGAAAGAAATTTAGAATGAGGAAAATGAAAACCTAGAGAATATAATATCCCAGAAGTGAATAAAAAAAGTACTTCAAAGAAAAAAAACTGACAACTGTGTGAGGTAAGAATAGATTAGGTTTAAAAGGTTTCAACCATTGGCAATCTTTCAAAAAACAGGGCCGAATCTAAAATGACACATGAAATCATGAAATCGTGTATTTTTAAAATGTGTTTTGTTTTTATGCAAATACATCAAACTCTACATATCGATAATTGTATACATCCTCTTCCCTAAAAATATCCTTCTTTCCGTATTTCTTATCTCATTGAATTATACCATCACCCGTATGACTAGTTGCTAACTAATTTCAAACATTTTGAAAATAGGATCCTTGGTAAAATATTTTGAACAAATTTGTAGATATCAGGCTGTTTTTTGATAATTAGGGAAATACATTTAAAAATAAATGCAACCTATAGGTTTATCAGCTAGAAATAGACATTTGTAGCTGACTCTGGGATGTGCAGTCCTGACCACCCCTTCTCAGGAATAAAAATCTTATTCTCCCAGCTGCCAAGAATTCTGTGCGAAGATGGCTCTCAGTGGACATTCTGCATTGTGGGTTTCTTCAGGTGAGGAAAATTGCTTCTTTCAAGGCGAGTTTACCTTCAATTATAGATCACAGTAGGAATATAAGGCCACATCAGCTTGCCCAATTTGGGCAACTATGAAGGGTGATATCTACGTTTGAATGCTCCACAGCTCTTTCTGCAAAATCATCCTTCCTTCCTTCCATGTGGATATCAAGAGAACATTCTAATAAATATCCTATATATTAATATATGTCTCAGAATCTGCTTCTAGGGAAATCAAACTTGGGACACAATTAAAATATCACAGATGTATACCTTTAAACAGTTTGTATGAAATTAAAAACTGTATTAATGACATAATATAGCATACATTTCCATTACAATATGAATCATGTTTGGTGCCTTCCATTGTTTGACTTTTATTATATTCTTCATTTTTGCTGTAAAAAACAGCAATATTATAATTCAGCTAAGGTTGACTCGTGTCTTCCTCTTACATTGAGAAAGAAGAAATAAAGAAAGGGAGGGAGGGAGAGAGGCTGTACATTGTAGCATAGCTTTAGTCCATAGATAGTCCTTAGGTATCTGTGAATTCCAGAATCCCTACTGGTGGATCTCAACCTTGGCTGCACCTCAAAAATCACATATAGCAGTTTTAAAAAATGTAGATGCTGTCACATATGCCAGAATTTCTGATTCGGTTTTTCTGAAGTGCTATTCTGGTGTTCATTTTCTAAAACGTCCTCATGGGTTAAAATTCCTCAAAGTATACATATGTAACAAACCTGCACGTTATGCACATGTACCCTACAACTTAAAGTATAATAATAATAAATAAATTAAAAAAAAATTCCTCAAAGAGTTGAGAATCATTTATTGACACAGAATTTTAGATCTTCATCAATTTACCAACCCCAGCTCTTTGACCTTATCTTTTATGACTCTCTAATGCAATCTTGCCTGTCTTCTTGTATTTCCATTAGTAAGGTTTCTCTTTTATGCCAGTAACCATCACTGACATGATTACCTGTCCACCCCTTATCCTCCACTTACTTCGTGTTCCTTACTCCAATTGTCTTCTTCTAACAATTGATTTAAGACTTAATGTTCTTTAATAGCCTTTCTTTCACTTTATTCCATACAGATCCTTTTGTTCGTTTAGATGCTTGTAGTGCCAAAGTTTATTTAATGCACCTCTTTATAGGTAGTTATATTAGCTTTTTATTGCTGTATAACAAATTGCCACACACTTAGCAGCTTATAACAATACCAATTTGTTATCTCACAGTTCTATAGGTCAGAAGTCTGGGCAGCCTGGATGGTTTGTTTGCTTAGGGACTCACAAAACTGAAATTAAGGTATTGGGCAGGCTGGACTCTTATCTGGTGTTCTAAGAAATAATCCACTTCCAAACTTATTCTAACGGTTGGTAAAATTCTGTTATTTGCAGTTGTAGGACTGAGGCCATGTTTTCTTTGATGAATTTCAGTCAGTAGTTGGTCTGGCTCTCCTAGCGCCTTTCCTGGAGGCTGCTCTCAGGTCCTTCCCACATGCAATGCATGCCTCTTTTGCACTGAGTCTTTCTTGTGCTTCGAGTCTCTCTGATTTCCTCCTCTACTAGTCAGATAAAATTCTCTGCTTTTAAGAGAGCCATATGGTAGGTCAAGCCCACCTGGGTGATCTTCCTATTTTAAAGTCACCTGATTAGTAACCTTAATTGCATCTGTAAAATCCCTTTTGCCATGAATATAACATATTCATGGTGGGGGGGGGGGTGGGAAACAGAGATGAGTGTCATGAAAGTCATCTTAGAATTCTCCCTACCAAAACAGTTTAAATTTTACTATTAATATTTTTAATGTGTCCATTTGAGTTCCTGAGCTAAATTAAGAAATTGACAAGGGACAGTGGCCTCTATTTTCTTATGAAATTAAATATAAGAGTAGTCTCTAACATCTCTGCAACCAAATTCTTATCTACTGAGTCACTAATTTATGAAAAAACATATTGAATGGCTCTGTGTTCAAGGTCAATAAGATCTTTGCTGAATACATGTATGTGTGTGCATTTTGAATGGCTAGCATTCATTTTCCCCTTCCCAAAAGTACCCATGTTCTTCTGGGGGGATACTAAGTAGTGTGCTGGAATCAGCTCTTTCCAGCTCATAATAACCAATGATTAGCATCCCTTCCCAACTCCACATAATGTCACACTGGTAGCTTAAAATTACTATTACGGTTGGAGTATTTACAGGATGGAAATCTGTAAGTGCAAAACAAAACAAACAGGACTTTTTGGGGGTGGGAGAGAACCAGTTCAATGTATTTATCAGCATATTACTACAAATACATTTTGCCTAATTTTTTATATCTTGTTTGTTGGAATAGTAAATCCAAGTGGCTGCCTGTGGATATTTCATCTCATGCCGTGACTCCAGCCATGCCTTACTCCCGACCAGCTCTGACACCAGCAGAAGGAGGATATATGGCATAAACCTGGACAACTGATGCTTCTCTACGATGTGGACTCTTGAATGAGAAACATGAGGATAGAAGGAATGGTTGAAACATGTCATATATATACTTTAAATGGGTGAGTGGTATGCTCTTGAATTATATCTCAATAAAGCTGTTTTTTAAAAAAAGATTCTATGTGATCATTCCTGCCATCCCCGCTTCCTAGTCTTACAGAGCAGTTATGCTCCCTTTGGCCTTAAAGGCTTAATTCTTGAGACTCCTATTAATGAGTCCAGCATACATTCAGCAAATTACTTTTTGCTTAAAGTAGCCTAAGTCTTTATCTTGTGACTTGCAAGTTAGAAACTATATAATATTAATTTCAAGTCTACATTAATAACAATGAAAAAAATTGCTTATTTGGAAGTGACCTATTTTCAATGTAATCTAACATTAATTCACAAACTGATGGCATATATTTGATTATCTATCATTATTCCATAGTTCATTTTTGTAAGGTTGTGTTCGTTATTATTATGTTTTTCCAGGACATCATGTATTTTAGAATGATACTAGTTAAATTCTCTGAAAGCTAATTATTCAACTCCTTACTAAAAAAATTCACACATCATTTACATCACTTGAGTCATTGGAAAGTTTACAAGGCTCACAGAAAAATAACATATGAAATCATGTAAAATTATAAATTATATTGTTTCTATTAACTTGATGTTTCCCAGTCTCAGGTTAGATGCTCTTCACCAACTGCTTGAAGAAAGTATTAACAGATCTATCTATCTATCTATCTATCTATCTATCTATCTATCTATCTATCTATCTATCTATCTATCTATCTATCTATATATATATATATATATAAAATTCACTTTTAAAAGAAAAGATAAAACTGATTTACTGCTGAGAATTTAAAATGGAATTCTGAAATCCCATTCTTCCAATTGTTTAAATATATGTTTATTTAGTGAGAGAGAATTGTGCACTTAACATCAATGCAGGAAACACACATAACCTCTCCTCAAGTAAAATAAGAAGGTGATTGTCACACCAGCAATAACTGTCACCCAGAGGGTATACTCCCTATATAAAGAGATGATTCACAGGAAATATAATTCTGCTCACTCACAAAAATAAAATGGAATGTGATTCAAAATGTGTAGATATTCATATTCTTCAACTGATGTGATTTTAAAATAACAACAGGAAATTAAATGCAGCATTGCAGTTTGGGGATGAATTTCTGAAAGAAATTCTATTTAATAGATGATAGAGAAATTTCTCCAAATTTCAGTATTATTAGAATTATGGCAGACAATTCAAATTTTATGTGGCACAAAATCATAACGTTCTCTTCTATAAACTCTCCCTTGTCTGCTTGTTTGTTTTTTAAACAGCTGTCGACCTGTTCTGTATCATCAATTCTGGTAGTTCAGGATTAATTTTCACTATTATCAGTGGCAGAACATGATGGTACAATAAGCCAAAATGACTAAAAGCATTTCAAGGGAAAAAAAAAAAAAAAACCTGAGGAGAATGGAAGAGAATCTCTATACGTAAGCTAATCCCTTATGAACAGCAGATTTGGAAACTGCCTGCAGGTAATTACATTCAGGTAACCTGATCTGAAAATGCCAAGTTCACACAATGGTTCATTTCATTCCATCTGGTGTGCAATAATATATTCCTTAATGGACACATTGATTTAAAAGAAAAAAGAATCACCTCAGATATAAAAAGCCCACTTTCTCTCTGTAATTAAAAAATATTACATCAAAAATTAGAATCTCAAAAATGATCCTGCAATGCTTAAGCTATAAAAAAGGAAATTAAGGTGATGAGCTTTAGACTTCTCATACCTAAATCCCTTCTTAGTTATGGTCTGGTTTCTTAGTAAGGAATGCATATGTTAATATGAAGAATTGGATCAGGACTTCTGATACCTTGGGAGGAAAAACAAATTGATTTGGAACATATTTAAATCATTAAATATACTTAAAAATAGTTTTGAAAGGAAACATTGGCTCTTGGAATGGTGCCACCTGCCATCAGGATAGAAATGGTGCAAATACATGTGTGCCTTTAACACAGCCCAGTGTTGCTCTCCTTTCAAATCTGAAATACAGCCAAATAACTTGGTTCTCTAGACTAATGAATCACATGTCACCAAAATCACCTTGATGGATAATTTGAGGGAAAAAAAGATCTGTATTTGCATCCCAGGGATGAAGCCCACTTGATCATGGTGGATAAGCTTTTTGATGTGTTGCTGAATCCGGTTTGCCAGTATTTTATTGAGGATTTTTGCATCGATGTTCATCAGGGATATTGGTCTAAAATTCTCTTTTTTTGTTGTATCTCTGCCAGGCTTTGGTATCAGGATGATGTTGGCCTCATAAAATGAGTTAGGGAGGATTCCCTCTTTTTCTATTGATTGGAATAGTTTCAGAAGGAATGGTACCAACTCCTCCTTGTACCTCTGGTAGAATTCAGCTGTGAATCCATCTGGTCCTGGACTTTTTTTGGTTGGTAGGCTATTAATTGTTGCCTCAATTTCAGAGCCTGCTATTGGTCTATTCAGGGATTCAACTTCTTCCTGGTTTAGTCTTGGAAGAGTGTAAGTGTCCAGGAAATTATCCATTTCTTCTAGATTTTCTAGTTTATTTGCGTAGAGGTGTTTATAGTATTCTCTGATGGTAGTTTGTATTTCTGTGGGGTCGGTGGTGATATCCCCTTTTTCATTTTTAATTGCGTCGATTTGATTCTTCTCTCTTTTCTTCTTTATTAGTCTTGCTAGTGGTCTGTCAATTTTGTTGATCTTTTCAAAAAACCAACTCCTGGATTCATTGATTTTTTGGAGGGTTTTTTGTGTCTCTATCTCCTTCAGTTCTGCTCTGATCTTAGTTATTTCTAGCCTTCTGCTAGCTTTCGAATGTGTTTGCTCTTGCTTCTCTAGTTCTTTTAATTGCGATGTTAGAGTGTCAATTTTAGATCTTTCCTGCTTTCTCTTGTGGGCATTTAGTGCTATAAATTTCCCTCTACACACTGCTTTAAATGTGTCCCAGAGATTCTGGTATGTTGTATCTTTGTTCTCATTGGTTTCAAAGAACATCTTTATTTCTGCCTTCATTTCGTTATGTACCCAGTAGTCATTCAGGAGCAGGTTGTTCAGTTTCCATGTAGTTGAGCGGTTTTGATTGAGTTTCTTAGTCCTGAGTTCTAGTTTGATTGCACTGTGGTCTGAGAGACAGTTTGTTATAATTTCTGTTCTTGTACATTTGCTGAGGAGTGCTTTACTTCCAATTACGTGGTCAATTTTGGAATAAGTACGATGTGGTGCTGAGAAGAATGTATATTCTGTTGATTTGGGGTGGAGAGTTCTATAGATGTCTATTAGGTCTGCTTGCTGCAGAGATGAGTTCAATTCCTGGATATCCTTGTTAACTTTCTGTCTCGTTGATCTGTCTAATGTTGACAGTGGAGTGTTGAAGTCTCCCATTATTATTGTATGGGAGTCTAAGTCTCTTTGTAAGTCTCTAAGGACTTGCTTTATGAATCTGGGTGCTCCTGTATTGGGTGCATATATATTTAGGATAGTTAGCTCTTCCTGTTGAATTGATCCCTTTACCATTATGTAATGGCCTTCTTTGTCTCTTTTGATCTTTGATGGTTTAAAGTCTGTTTTATCAGAGACTAG
>NC_037672.1:48503896-48589914 GCF_003255815.1 Theropithecus gelada
ATCAACCCAAATGTCCATCAGTGACAGATTGGATTAAGAAAATGTGGCACATATACACCATGGAATACTATGCAGCCATAAAAAAGGATGAGTTTGTGTCCTTTGTAGGGACATGGATGCAGCTGGAATCCATCATTCTTAGCAAACTATCACAAGAACAGAAAACCAAACACCGCATGTTCTCACTCATAGGTGGGAACTGAACAATGAGATCACTTGGACTCGGGAAGGGGAACATCACACACCGGGGCCTATCATGGGGAGGGGGGCGGGGGGAGGGATTGCATTGGGAGTTATACCTGATGTAAATGACGAGTTGATGGGTGCAGCACACCAACAAGGCACAAGTATACATATGTAACAAACCTGCACGTTATGCACATGTACCCTACAACTTACAGTATAATAATAATAAATAAATAAATAAATTTATTTAAAAAAAAAAAAAAAAAAAGATCTGTATTTGTCCTTTTAAGGAATGCGAATTCTGCCTTTAAACGCTTTTTCCATCAGAGCTCTAAGCATGTGCCTACTTAATCCTCCTTTTTAATTCTCTCTTCTTTCACAGAAGGGAGCAGGGTAAAATGAACCTCATGTTTGGGTAATTCTTTTTCCCTGTGGTTGATATATGTGTTTCCCATTTCCTAATAAATTGATGACAACAAAAGGCTTTTTGCTTTCTTCTTTCTTTTCCTTTTTCTTTTTTTTAAAGCCTTGTTGAAATGCAACAAGCCAGGATGGACCTACTAAAATTGTAAAAAGGGAATGACTTTTTCTTTCTGTTCCACCTCCCCTTTTTGAGATTATTTTCCCCAACTATTTTCTTTCCACCTTCCAGAACCAAAGTCAACACCTTGCCCTCTCTCTTTTGTTTTGGATGTGCCCTGGAATCACCAGGTATGTCTTCACCACACTCTAGTAGCCAACTTTCTTCTCAAGTCTCCTCATCAAAAACTACGTTGTTAGTTTGATTATCTCAGATCCTTGCTCTCTTTAACACAAATTAGGTAATCTGATAAATTCAGCATGCAAATAGTTACTAGTGGTTATGTCAATGTGTTATTTCACTTATCAAAATGCATTACTTTAAGGACCTCCTGGTGTCAGTGCCTGCTCCTAAAGTAGGAACTCCGTTAATAGGAAATTAAGTTAGGATAATAAATCAATTATGTTTAACAGTATAGGAGAGTATGTAGCTAGTGCATCTCAGGGTAATGAGATAAAAAGATGGTTCATAGTTTTCATTAATTAATTAATTCAATAAATATTTATTAAGTGCCTACAATGTGTCAGGCAGTTTTCACCACTTGGGATTCAACAGTCAATAAAGAAGACAAAGATTCCTACAAAGAGAGATTACGTGGTGGAGGTGGTGTCTCATGCAGGAAATGAGACAAACAATAATCAACATTTATAATAAACAGGGAAATTTTATTTCATGTTAGATTGTGATAAGTGCTACAAAAAATATTAACTCAAATTAAAGAAGAATTAGGAGGGGGCACTCATAGAAAGAGAATAGAATGCTGGTTGCCAGGGGATAGTGGGTAGGGAAATGGGGAGATGCTGGTTGAAGCATATAAACTTTCAGTTATAAAATTCGTGTAGTTCTGAGGATCTAATGTACAGCATTAGATCTCCAGAACTTATGATTTGGATCTGTGTCCCCACCCAAATCTCATCTCGATTTGTCATCCCCATGTGTGAAAGGAGGGATCTGTAATCCACACGTGTGGAGGGAGAAAAGTGATTGGATTATGGGGGCAGTTTCCCCTCATGCTGTTCTCATGATGGTGAGTGAATTCTCACAAGATCTGATGGTTTTATAAATGGCAGTTTTTCCTGCATGCTTACATGTTCTCTCTCACACTCCACCATGTAAGACTCTCCTGCTTCCCCTTCTGCCATCATTGTAAATTTCCTGAGGCCTCCTCAGCCAGGCAGAACTGTGAGTCAATTACACCTCTTTTCTTTATAAATTAGCCATTCTCATGAAGTAGTTTTATAGCAGCATGAAAGCAGACTAATACAGTGACTATTGTTAATATTACTGTTATAGACTTGAAATCTGGTAAGGGAGTAGATATTATATTAAATGTCCTCTGCATAAAGCAAAAAAAAAAAAAAAAAAAAAGGTAACTAGGTGAGATGATAGATGTGTTAACTCACCTGATTGTGGTAATCGTTTCACCATATATATCTATGTGTGATGTGGGGTGTGTGCGTGTGTGTGTGTGTGTGAAATCATCATGTTGTATACCTTAAAGTTACAAAATTTTATGTGGCAATTATATCTCAATAAAACTGAGTGAAAGGAAAAGAAAAAACAAAGGAGGAGAGGGGCAGTTGCACTATTCAATAATTTAATCGGGGCAGGCTTATTAAGAAGATAAACTTTAAGGAAAAAATGAAAGAGGTAACAGCCAGGCTATTTTGCCTGGGAGAATATTTCAGACAAAGGTCTTTAGATGAAATTGTAAAGGGAATGTTCCAGTGAATGGCAAGGTAGCCTCTACCTGCAGTAGAGTGATCCAGGAATGGAATAAAATGTGTAGGAAATTCAATGTGAAAGGGAGCAGAGAGGTCTTATGATGTTGGGTCTTGTAGAACATTGGAAGAACCTGTGTCTTCATTCTTTTTTTTTTTTTTTTTTTTTTGAGACAGAGTCTCACGCTGTCACCCAGGCTGGAGTGCAGTGCTGCGATCTCAGCTCACTGCAACCTCCACCTCCCAGGTTCTAGCAATTCTGCTGCCCTAGCCTAATACAAAAAGCCAGGTGTGCTGGTGTGTGCCTGTAGTCCCCAGCTTCCAGAGTAGCTGGGACTACAGGCAAACGCCACCACACCTGGCTAATTTTTGTATTTTTAGTAGCAACGGGGTTTCACTATGTTGGCCAGACTTGTCTTGAACTCCTGACTTCAGGTGATCCGTCCGCCTCAGCCTCCCAAATTGCTGGCATTACAGGTGTGAGCCACCGTGCCTGGCCGTGTCTTCATTCTTATACAATAGTTCCAAGATATAATACTGTGTGACAGCCTAGTGGGATTCATATTTTGAGTCAGGGAGACTTTTTACACATGCTAGCTGCTTATGTGTAGGGTTGATTTTGCACAATCCATGCATCAACTCAAAGAACCATTACAGTCACAGCTTACTTGACTACCTCTGGTAGGAATTCTAAACCAATCCCCTTATGAAAACTGCAAGAACTTAATCTGTTTTGGGTTTAAAGTTTCCTCTCACTCTTTGCATAATAGCTTTGGGGATATCTAGTAGCATCTCATAACTGATTATCATATTACTTTAAAAATGTTTCTTCACAGTGAATTTAATGTTGAAGCATACTCCATACTAGTACTTAGCATAAAACAATATTTGAGTCAGAGCTCATCCTAAGAATGGAAGTATGTTTGAATATAATTGTAATGTGTTGGAAGTCTCTGATTTCTTTCCTCTGGTTAATAAAAGAGTAAGTTTCACATAGTAAGAGAGACTTACAGCTGCTGTTAACAATGAACTATATCCTCTCCTTTAGAACCCAGAAGGCCCTAGGTAAGTATCCTTGTGGATGTATAGAAAAGACACTTAGTCATTTCAACTGGCGTTATTCCAGGAAGTCTTGTTCTGTGGCAGACTGCTGTGAAGAGGGAATGGTGATTGTTACTTCAAGCCATTCCTCTGCAGAAGGACCCATTTGAAAGCATGACTACTGAAGGAGAAAAGAGTCACAGCTCTAGAGTGGCAGTTCTCTCTGCTCCATTATGTCCCTTTTGAAAGCTGTATAGTTCTGAAATCTGCAGAATACAAGGCATTTCAGGTTATGTCAATATCTCTTTCTCCTGCAGATTTTTTTTCTCATTTGCCTGTTTCCAAACATCCTAATGTGAAAATAAAATTGATATATAACTGATGGAGAAATATAATTTTAAGACAAAAATCTGGACTTTTCTCAATAAATAAACCATAGTGTGTCTTAGTGGCTAAGCATAAGTTCATATCCTGCTGCAACTTCTTTTTCCATGTCTGAGCTATAAAAATACACTTGAAAAATTCCTGTGAAACTCCATATTTGAGCATTTGTCTTTGGTATATATTCTTTTATACAAATTATAGTTATTAATGAAACTTCCATGCCTGCCTATGCACTTGGGGCTTCAATGCATATTTAAATATTAACAAGACTCTGATTAAGATGCAGAAACATGGGCAGTGAACTAATGGAAACACTTTGCTCTTGTCTTGTCTTGCTTTTGTATTATATTCATCAAAATTCCAATTAGCAACATGAGAATACAGAATGACTTCCTAGTATTCTAGTTTACTTATAACTCCTTTGGTTTAAGGGGTTTGTGGAAAAGAAATATTTTTAGCATTGAAATGGAAGCAGGTTTTGAAACAGTAATTTCAGGTGAATTTTAAAGTGACTACTTCCTTGATGGGTTGAAATTTTATTTCCCTACCCTGAACTTTCACATTTACAATTAATCAAACAATTGATGTTTTTATTTTGTTTGTTTCAGGCTTGTACCTGCTAGTTCACTTGAATGCTTCATTGCACCAATGAGCTCCAGGTCAAAAGTTTTTGTCCCTGTATATGCCAGCTATGCCTGGAGGAAATTTAGTACAGAGAATTCAAAACACAATCCAAATTTCAGCCAAATACTTGCATTAGAAGGCAGCGTAATTTATCGCCTTGTAGTATAACAGAAAAACTCAAACTTAATCTGCATTCATACTAATTATACAATAGCAAGGATAGGATGCTTATATACTTATTCATATTTTCCCCAACATATTGGCCTTCTATGAGTTAACTTCTATAAGTTCCTTAGGGCCATGGTCTGTGGCTGCTCTTTGTTGAACACAGTAAATGAAAGAATCAGTACACACGAGGAAGGAAGGAAGAAACGACAGAGGTTGAAAGGGTGTATTTACCTTTTTCTTATAATCCTATGGAGTTATAATGGAAGCAGAGAATATACATATATTCAAATCTCTCCTACCTAAAAATTTTACTTCTCACATTCCTACATTATGAATGTATCTTTTTCTTCTTTCTCATCCAAAATTCTTGAACTACCTTCATTTTTTTATCCACTCACGACTTTTCAACCTTCTCTGTTTTTTGCCTCAATAACTTCACCAAAACAGCTCACACTAAGATTAATAATGACCTTGAAGTTACTAAATGAATATTTCAAAATCCTCATATTATTTTAACACAAGGCATCATTTGGCCTTGTTGATCACTCTTTGCTTCTTGAAGTACCCTCCTTACCCTCTCCTGTTCATCCTCATACATTTCTGACCACTTTACAATCTCCACTGAATGCTCATCTGCCAACAATAAGCTATTAAGTGTTGAAGTTTCTCAATGCTCAGTGCTAATCTATTTCTTTTCTCATTGATGCTCTCTCCCAGTAACCAGTAAAACCAATTTGCTAGCTTGCTTTAAGAAGTAATCCCTCCCTCATTTTTTTTTCTTCCTATACCCTATATCTAACTACCTGTTTGCTTGAGAATTCCAAAGGCTAATCTTAAAGCAACTCAGGCATAAAGTGGAGATGGCAGTTAAAATATTCTCCCTTTTGAGAAGAAATTGGTGCACAGTTAATCTATACCCTGACCCAAGCAGGTTGATACCAACGAGGCCTCCAGATGGTTCATTATTCAAGATAGCTACTGGAAAATGACAAGCAGACCTGCAACCTGCATCATTCCTGCACATAGTTTCCATGCCACCTTCCTCTTCAAACCCCATTAGCCAGCCTGATAATTTGACATGGCTTTTTGAGACCTGACTCCAGCTGTCTCCTCAGTTGCTAGCACTTCAATAAAACTCTTTCCTTCCACCAACTCTTGATTCTTGTGTCTGGCTTTTCAAGTGGGGAGCAGCCGTATAGGAGTTCAGTTCCATCCCATGGTAATCTTGAACAGAACCATTTCCAGATCTTTATGATACTCTATATAGTGATTACTCCTAAATTTTATACTAGCCCTCTGAGTTCCAATTGTTTATTCAATATGTGCACGTGGAGGTCTCAAAAGCTACCTCTGAGAACTGGGACCACAGTTGTCTTGTTTGTTCCAGTAAACCTTTACACAGAAAAGATAAGACTGTAATCCTATAAATAATTCTGTTGTTTGCTTCAGGAAATTCTTGTAGATCAATTTAGAGACAACAGTCTGCTCACCTGAAAAAGTCGGCCTTGAAAAATCCACCTTAAACTCCTTGATCCCAGACCCTCAAATTTAATAAAATCTCATTTCTGACTTCCCCCTTTTGAGACAATAAAGTTCTTTCTGGTAGTTTCTGAATGCAATTAGCTTCCAACACATTTAGCATTGCTTTATTAACAGGTTGTTCTTTTGTAATCTGGAGAATTCAACACTTTGAATTCAATTTGTCAAACAAATTTAAGGATTTTTCCACACAAACCTGCTCATCTTTCTGTGCTTTCTATTTTATTTTATTTTATTTTATTTTTGAGATGGAGTCTTATTCTGCTGCCCAGGCTGGAATGCAGTGGCACAATCTTAGTTCACTGCAACCTCCATCTCCTAGGTTCAAGCGATTCTCCTGCCTCGGCCTCCCAAAGCCAGGACTACAGGAGTATGCCACCACATTTGGCTAATTTTTTTTTTTTGTAATTTTAGTAGAGACAGAGTTTTACCATGTTGGCCAAGCTGGCCTCGAACTCCTGACCTCAAGTGATCTGCCTGCCTCCACCTTCCAAAGTGTTGGGATTATAGGAGTGAACCACTGTGCCCGGGTTAGTGTTCTCAATTTTAATAAACCCATAAAAACATTTGACTTTGGAAACCAAAAACTTATAAGTCTTATCTAGTTTTGAATCTACTAGTGTTGCTTTGCCTGTCTAGTAAATATTTGTGGAATAAACAAATATGATAAAATTGATAATGCTTGTTGTATCAAAATCTCTCATTCCACCCCACCTTCTAGTGGAATATCGGGACGAGCCAGAAGAAGAGGTATCAGTGGAGAGCTGTGTCCCACCCCACCTATACAAGGCAGTAAGCATATATACACCCTGAACAATATGTATAAACAATTAATAAAACAAAGTCCATCAATTTTATTATCATTATCATTACATCACAATAATTGTATATAATTTTAATAATAAATTCTCTTCCTCACAAGTGGAATAGGTCTCATGCCCTCTTCCTGCACTTAACTTTGCCACTGTTGAATTTTATCTCAAGGAGATTGTTTATTGACTCTTTAAAACTGCTACTCCCACCATTGGGAAAGCTGCCAATATGTAGCACTAGATTTTCTTGATCCCTTGACTCATTTCAAAAGCTACTGCTTTATTCTAGAATTGATATACAGCTTTTATTCTTTGGAAGAGAAGTATAAAACCTCAGGATTCCCTTTGCAGCAGACTCTCCAGTTTCATTCATTCATTCTTCTTATTATTTATTTATTTTATTATTTTATTTTTTGAGACAAGGTCTTGCTCTGTCACCCAGGCTGGAGTGCAGTGGCTCTGTCTTGGCTCGGCTCACTGCAAACTCTGCCTCTTGGGTTCAAGCAATTCTCGTGTCTCAGCCTCCCGAGTAACTGGGACTACAGGTGTGCTCACCACACCAGGCTAATTTTTGTAATTTTAACAGAGATGGGATTTCACCCTGTTGGCCAAGCTAGTCTGGAACTCTTAGCCTCAAGTGATCCACCTACTATGGCTTCCCAAAATGTTGGGATTACAGGTGTGAGCCACCACACCCTGCTTCATTCATTAATTCTTGAAAAAATGATTGAGCACAATTATATGCCAGGTCCTATTTTAGGAGGTGAGGAAACAACAGTGAAACTAAAGGAATACATCTTTGCCTTCAAGGAGCTTACAGTCTGATATGAGATTCAGAAAACCAACATGATAAATACATAATGTATTATACACACTTACTGCTAGATAAATAAAATATTTAATATGTAAAAATAAAAGAAAATAAAGCAGAGAATGGGAGAGGAGGTGTCTATGTATGGAGGAGAGTTGAACATTTTAGATAGTGTGGCTGTTGGCTAAAAATCTGTATGTAGCTTAGCAACCACTTATTTATTTCAGATCAAAACTTACACACACCCTCAAAATATTTCTTAAAGCTATAGTGATATCAAATTTTCCTTCACAGGGAATATTTTATACTCTGTTGACTTCATTACATGATGTGATGAAGGAAGCAACACTTTAGTGGCTTAGAGTTGTGAGAACAACTTTTGGAAAAAGTATTATTGTATTGGTGACAGCCATTTTGTGTACATTGTAAGAAATTCTAGTTTTCAGTAAATTCTCCAAGGGATTCACAAACTACTTATTCTATTTTTCTTTTTTTCCTTTCTCATTACTGGAGAATTACTACATAATTTCTCCATTATGTAGAGTTATTCAATACATATTTTTTAGCCTGTTGAAACCCTTTACTAATATGTGGAAAAAAGAAACCTTTCCTTGCTTTCATTAAGGAGTGTTGAACCTGCAGTCAAAGCTCACTTCTACTGAGTTTACAATTTGTGTAACAAGGAACAGTGGCTTGTTCTTGAAGATATTCAATCAGCTAGGATCGACACTCAGAAAAATATTGCTGTTTTATGAAGACCCTAATACTCATAGAAATGAATGTGAACTATGGAAACAGGAACAGAATTGATTTCAAACTGTAATAGACTCACAGGTCATGCTAGACACTTTTGAAACCACAAAACACAGCTTAGGTGAAACAATAAAAATAAGTTAAGATGGTCTTTGTCAAAGGACTCGACATTGAACCATCACTTCCGGCCAGATCTTCTTTCTAAAGGAAGGAAAGGGGGTTTGCAGAGCAACTGTCTTCCCTCCAATCATAGGATCACTGAGGGTGGAAAGTCCATTTTTGTTATTATGGCTATTGACATTATTCTCTCGGATAGTAAGCTGTGAAATTTAGGAAGATTTTGCCTCCTGATGGATCAAGTATTCATTGGCAGTACATAGGTCACTAAGTTGAATTGATATCTGCTTCACAGACTTGATGTCTAATATGAACAGGCCTCTGGTAATAAAAGTTTTTTTTTTTTTTAATAATCAGAGAGAAATTAATACAATAGGTATGTATTTATGTTTGTAAAACTATCTTGAAAAAATAAAAACACAGCTAGAATTAAAAGTGGTAGTAAAGTCAAACAGTTTACCCCTTTCCTGTGAATGCTGATTATTGTGTGCACTTTAGGGAAATAAGAGAAGAGATAAAATGGTTTGGGTTAATAAGATCTGAAATATTTGGAATGAAATTATTGGCAATTTTGAAAGTTAATTATTATTAAGTTTAAGTTATATTTAAAGTAAACTATGTTCTTTTTGAGAGGAGGGAGAATTAAAGTTATTATTTGCAAAATATTGTCCATTGTTAGGTTAAAATCTGGAGGTACCGATGGAAGAATCTGCATCAAGATCCCTGCATGGAGGAGTCTGGGAGGAATCATAGACAATGAAAGGTAAAAGTTAGTTCAAAGAGGGATTACCAAAAAACATTTAAAAATACAACTGTGAGCTACTACAAATTCTAAGGTTGTTTAGGCCAAATTGGTAAGAAAGGAAAAAAATGATGAGAAAATTTAAAAGCTAAAGCAATTTGCTGCTTATTTTCCAGATTAAAAAAGGGCATTAAATGTCACCTATTAGTATTATTCCCTTTCCTGGAATGAAATTCTGAGTCTGAAAAATATCACAATAGGCTATTTATTTATTTATTTATTTTTCTGAGACGGAGTCTCGCTCTGTAGCCCAGGCTGGAGTGCAGTGGAGCTATCTCGGCTCACTGCAACCTCCACTTCCCAGGTCCCTGTTCAAGCAATTCTCCTGCCTCAGCCTCCCAAGTAGCTGGGATTATAGACACACACCTCCATGCCCAGCTAATTTTTGTATTTTTAGTAAAGACGGGTTTTCACTATGTTGGCCAGGCTGGTCTTAAACTCTTGACCTCATAATCTGCCCACCTTGGCTTCGCAAAGTGCTGGAATTACAGGCGTGAGCCACTGCGCCTGGCCCCACAGTAGGTTATTGCTAAAAAACACTATTTAAATTTACATTTTATCAAATAAAATATAAACCTTTATTATAGTTACCAAGAAGTCATTGGTTTGGAAACAATCACAAAAGAACGCAAGAAAGAACAAGAACGCCCAAAAGGGAAGAAACGTTCTGCCACTTTGTTTCCATAATATTGGTTCTATCAACTCAATAAACACAAATGCATCAATTAATCTGATTCTCCATAATATTTTTAATAATAGTAAATAATCCCCATCTATTAAACATGGAACATCTATTTTTAAAATACCAACTTCAAAGTGTATACAATTATCACTCTGCTGAAGGTATTCCTATCTTTCTTTCATCTCAGTACCCCCACCACCAACACAAGTCATCTTCTCCAGAAAGGTTTTGTTTAATCTCATTCTTTGATTACCTTTTCTTGCTAATAGCACTTTAGGAAAATATCTAGTTTTCTTCTACCTTCCCTTCCTCTCCCATGTCACATCCCTGCCCTGTCTCCAGATCACTGTATTCCAGAAGTGAAAATCAATTTCCAACATACTGTAGGGGAATTTATAACATAAGCTGCGGAGATGAATGAAATGAGCAATCTCACATCCGGAAAATGTTTAATAAATGAAGAAGTGTTTTTAAAATCACCATCCTGTTTCTACCTAAACATGAAAGCTCTTCTCTTAGCTCAACCTTTAGAAGTCAGCATTCTTTTGGTAGTCGCAACTCATTTTTATCTCTGGCTTAACCTGGGCTCTCTCTGTTTCAGGGAAAGAACATTTTGTTGTTGTTCTGCTGTGCTTTCGTTTAGCAAACTAAGAAAAAAAAAAAAACAGTGAAAAGAAAAATCATAACGTTAACAAAATTTCCAACTTCATGCTGCAGACATGTACGTAATCAGGTAACAAGTGTATGTTGATGTAATTAGTTATGGAAATAGAAATCCAAGTAGAGTCCTGTGGGAATTAATTTCAGATGGGGAAGCATGAGGATTTGGCCATTGGATCACATAGATTGTTAACTTGTGATTTATAGACTTTTGACTCTGGAAGTAGTCTAATGGATAGATCAGAGATGTATTATGTCAAAGGCAGACAACTTCATGGGAAAATTATTAAAATAATCCAGGCAACAGGCAATAAAGGCCTGATATACCATCCAAACTATTTAATAAGAAATTGTGCTGGCTGCTCCTGTTCCATTGACTTGATTTAACCAACCTTTACTTGGTCCTCAGATTATTCTTTTTATTTACACTCTAAATTCCAACGATTCTTGCATTGTTTCCATATTCTTTTTCTGTCTAATATTTCCCTTTCTAAACAATTGTGCCATTTCTAGGAACTCTTTTTCATAATCTCACTAGTTTGGTTTGTGCATTCAATTAAACCTTTCTCAATATTGAAAGAACCTCCTAAAACTATCCTTACTCTACCCTAAGCATCATCAGCCAAAGTTGTCCCCTTGTTGAGAGATTCCTATCCCCTCCACCCTAAATTCAGCTCATCTTTCCTCTAACCCATGGACTTAGTCCATGCAGATTAGCATATTAGACAAATTCACCCAAATCACCCCGAATTGTGGATTTGACTCTTTTGGAAGCCTTTTAAATGCTTGTTTACTTTCACTTCACTACAAGTATTTCCCTGTCTATAAACTTGACAACTACATTTAACCTTTTGTTCTGCAGTCAGCTTTAGAGGAGAAAGGTGCTCTTGCTACAGCTGTCATTCTGTAAGCTTTGCCCCATGACTTCCTCCCTCATATCAAGAGGAAAGTCCCCTCATTTTGGGGAATCACAGAACTCTATTACTGTCTAAATCTACCAAGTCCATTAAAACTCTTAAAAAGATTTTACTAACATTTTTGCATCCACAATAATTTATCACATTATGAATTTGGACATTTAATCAAAATTGTCAAATGTTACATTAAAAGAAAAGCCCAGCAGAACAACAAAGAAGTCTCATTTCTTAGATGTCATTGTTCAAATTTAGCAAAATATCTCTTCTTGCAAAATAATTTGCTTATGTACACATCAAATTGTACTCTCTCTGTTAACTATGACTATACATTTTTTTCCTAGAAGGACACGATTTGGCCTTCTAGTAAAATGGTATCCTCTATGTAGCTTTTTAGTTGTTGCAATCATTCTATACAATTAAAAAAAATTTGCTACCTGTTGCATACAAAACAATTAGCATGCAGTCTTGTTTTAGTTTATTTTTTTTTTTCTACTTGTGGCCTATTTGTTTTTAAGCAAAAAATGTTTTCCCCGGTTTAATAAAAAGGGCCTCTTTACATTCCTTGTAGTGTGTGTTAAAGTACACAAAACAATGTCCTTTTGCTGAAACTGGTATTATTTTCTTGATTCTGTTTGCAAAAGCAACATTGTTTTTTTCATTCTTATTGAACATCAAAGTACTTATCAAAGGCTCTGAAGTGTTACCAATCTCAATTTTCCCAAAGAGAAGCCATACTTTTCCTAAGGGGAAAAAAACGCACCTCTAGTAAAAATCCTATATTTATGGTGTTGTCTTGTCTGTCTGACTAGTGTTTTAACTCTCTCTCCACTGCATTCTTTTTCTGCAATTTCCTCGATATAATAAATTCCAGGTTAATATAACATAGATAACAGTGGATTCTCATATATATATTTAAAATATTATTTCCAAAGTATTGTCTTAATTCAAAAAATAGTTCTCAATTTTAAATTAAATTTTAAATTTTACGAAAATAAAGTTAAGTACACAGGTTTTCTTCTAAGTGGATCAGTGTAATTGATATATATTTCTTCTAAATGGATCAGTGTATTAATATATATTTTTTAAAATTTCCTTTAAAGCACTTTTTAAAAATTTTGCATTGGAATATTTAATAATAATTCTGAGGTTCATGAATGAGAATGCAATATAAACAATGGGAAAAGAAAAATATAATTTAATTAATTAGAAATGTATTATTTTTTAAATCTTCAGATAACATTTATACAACTTAAAAAGCAATATTTGTTTTATGAAATGGTAATATCATTTCAATTGTCATAGCTTAAGTGTTGTTTGATAAAGCTAAGAAGAGAAGAAACTCATAAGATGTATGAGTAATCTAAACCAGTTCTGTAAGTCATAGTTGATAAGTTTAGATGGATGGATGGATGGATGGATGGATGGATGGATGGATGGATGGATGGATAGATGGATGGTAGAATGGATTGCTGGCTAACCGGAGAGATGGATAGGTGTATGGATACATAGACAGACAAACACACAGAGGCAGACAGATACCCTGACAGGAAACATGACTGTATGAATCAGAGAACAGAGCATTTATTATTCACACAGCACCTTAGCATTGGCAGCATTGGCTCCTGTGCCCTGATCACCACAAGGTGATGTGATGAGAGCCTGATATTACCCAGTGCTGGTAGTGGTGTTAAACAGGAGAATGAGACTTGAAGCCCATGAAGGGCAGTAGCATATCAGCCCACCCTACCCCAAGAATGACAAAGACCCTACTTTAGAGTGTAAACAATTCTCTGCAAATTGGAGGGGAAGTTCTCTCTCCATCACACTGGAATATAAATGAATGACTCTGTGGAAGATAAATTTGTAAATCTCTGTGGAACAATGCTCAATCTGTAGCTTCTAGGACATATTTTGCTATTCAGTCATTCTGATATGGTTTGGATTTATGCCCCTGGCCAAATCTCATGTGGAATTGTAATCCCCAGTGTTGGAGGAGGTGCCTGGAGGGAGGTGATTAGATCATGGGGGTGGATTTCTCCCTTACTGTTCTCATGATAGTGGGTGAGTTCTCACAAGATCTGGTTGGTTAAAGATGTGTAACACCTCCCCGTTTCCTCTTCCTCCTTTTCCGGTCACGTAAGACATGCCTGCTCCCCCTTTGCCTCCCGCCATGAGGTAAGTGTCCTGAGGCTTCCCTAGCCATGCTTCCTGTACAACCTGCAGAACTGTGAGTGAATTAAACCTCTTTTCTTTAAAATTACCCAGTCTCGGGTAGTTCTTTATAGCCATGTGAGAATGGACTAACACACATTCTTTAATCAAGTTTTGTCAGCTTTTGCTAAAAAAAGCCCAGGCTCTGCAGAAACATGAAAATATTCATGTAGAATCACTTTCTTACAATAGTAATCATTATAATTAGTCTCTCTTTGAAATACTGTGTAGTTAGATATTTTGTTGGTTTTATTAGGAAATAAGCATAAAATAGGAAATAGGCATAATAGCCACTTTCAATGAAGTGGCTTATAAAACTGCCACAGAAAATTAGGTTTTTATACTTACCTTTACAAGTGTACAGAAGATGAATGTATATGAATGGTCAAATTACTTGAAAATGAACTTTACCTGTAATTCCAAATTTTTCATTTGTACTTGTATTATACAAATTAAACATTATAAGTGGAAAACATGAACATTATGTTTGCATTGCTCAGTGAGAGTTACTCTGCCTGTTAGTGATGGAGCAGAACTGGAATACAGGACCTTCTGAAGACCCCTGGCTGCTGTATTCATGCAGCCCATGGGGCTCTCAGTCGCAGTTTATTCTAAGTAAATGGTCTAAAATTCTAGCTTTATTCACTGATTGCCTATATTTATTTCCTACAGAGAAGACAGTATTGCAACTATTTCAGTTGTTTACATCTGGGCTTTAGCATATTTTTAGAAGCCTGTACTGTACTTGATAACTTAATAATATTTTGAACAGCATGTATAAAATTTTTAATAATGCCAAGAAAAGAGAATTGGAAAAATCTGACCATTAAAGAATGGTTGAAACCATAAAACATAACAAATTTTATTATTTAAGGGAAAATACATATTTTTTCTTATTTGAAAGTAATTTTTCCCTTCTCTGAGCGCTCATAAGATTTTATTGGTATGTTTCATAGTTCCTCTTATACACTACGGTGTAATTATCTTTACTAGATTACAGGTTACTTAGCAACATCTTTGTATACTTCATAGCTTCTTACAAAATGCCTTATGTAGGTGGCTCTCAAGAAATATTTGTCGAATTTCCTGAGTTTTATTTTTATTTTATCATGTTTTGTTTTCTGGTTGACGATCAAAATGAACCTCTTTTTAGCAGAACACATTTCAAAACAACAACAAAACAAACAGAAGTGGCTGTAATCACTCAAATTCAAAAATAAATAGGTGGATAATGTGAGATGTAGTAAATACATTAAATAACTTTGCTGATATCATAAGCACTGACCCACAATATATAGGATTATGTAACTAAGAATAAAAATAACTTGTGTGGTGCTTTGATAAACCACAAAATGGAATCTTCAAATTAAAGAGTTGTTGTTTTAAAACAAGCCTAATATGATGATGACCACCATTTCTCTTTTTTTTTGATAGTATCATTAACATCTGTTTTCTTGAGTGTAGAAATGATTCCAAAAGGCAAGAGATGTTTAAAACTACACAATGCTTTTAGTCTCTTTACTAATTCATAATATATTGTTCTTCATGTTAACTTTTAACAAATCCCAGTTTAAACTTGAAAGTAAAAAATATGAGAAAATAACTACTTTTTAATTTAGAAAGTCCCACAATGTGGAGCTTGTTACTCCTCATATAATTAAAGCTTAAATATATAAACACTTTCTAAAGACTACTTTAGATAAATTGATAAACGGCATGTCAAAAAGAGCTTATTTGAGAAGTAAAAACAGTTTACAATTAAACATTTAATATCTTCTTAAAATAACATTTGTTTCCTATTATAAAATGCTTCATATATACGTTTTTAAAATTTTTGTATCATGGGCCAATAATCCACATAGTGTAACCCCAAGACTTTTTAGAGTTCTTCAAAGCCGAATATTTTTCCTAATAATAGTAAGATATATTTGCCTTCACTATGTTGATATTTGTACTGATGGAGCAAAAGCTGACATGGGTCAAAGTGCTGTACCTCAGCACAGGGCAAGGCTGGGCACCGACTTTACTGGTGGACACTGCATTCTTCACTACTTAACACTGCTAGTATAAAAGAAAAAAAAAGCTAAGTTCACTTAAGAATGTCCTTGAAGAAAGAGTGAACATTATTAATTTTATTATATATTGACGCTTGATTGGGTCAGCCCTAATGTATTCACAAGTTCCTCATCTGCAGATTCAACCAGATATGGATCAAAAAGATTTCAAATATATATGTGTTGGGAATAAGCCCCCCAAAATATGGCCATAAACTGGCCCCCAAATTGACCATAAACAAAATCTCTGCAGCACTGTGATATGGTCATAATGGCCATAATGCCCAAACTGGAAGATTGTGGGTTTACTGGAATGAGGGCAAGGAACACCCGGCCCGCCCAGGGCAGAAAACCACTTAAAGGCATTCCTAAGCCACAAACAATAGCATGAGTGATCTGTGCCTTAAGGACATGCTCCTGCTGCAGTTAACTAGCCCAATCTATTCCTTTAATTCGGCCCTTCCCTTTGTTTCCCAAAAGGGATACTTTTAGCTAATTTAATATTTATAGAAACAATGCTAATGACTGGCTTGCTGTTAATAAATACGTGGGTAAATCTCTGTTTGGGGCTGTCAGCTCTGAAGGCTGTGAGACCCCGATTTCCCACTTCACACCTCTGTGTTTCTGTGTGTGTGTCTTTAATTCCTCTAGCGCCGCTGGGTTAGGGTGTCCCCGACTGAGCTGGTCTCGGCATATATGCAACACAGCAATGAAAAATATGCTAGGCATGGAAGTACGTGCCTGTAATCTCAGCAAACTCAGGAGGCTGAGAGATGATCACTTAACCCAGGAGTTTGAGACCAGTCTGGGCAACATAAGGAAACTCCATCACACACACACAAAAGAAAGAGAGAGAGAAATACAATACAAATAAAGAACAAATACTGTATAACAACTATTTACATAGTAATTTAGAGATGATTTTAAATGTACAGGAGGATGCATGTAGGTTGTATGCAAATACCACTTCACCTTAAATAAGGGACTTGGGCATCTGCAGATTTGGGTATTTGCAGATGTCCTAGAAAAAATCCACTGTAGATGACAAGGGAAATTTGTATTTATCTTTTAATTTTATGTGTATGCATGAAGCATACTTGTATTCTTATGCCTTAAATATCTGGGACTCTTGTGGAAGGCACAATACAAAGGAATAAAATAATTAAATACCTTGAAAATAATTCGATGATTTAAAAATACAGATTACAAAAGGAGAAGGCTAAAGAAATCTATATTTAATTCTTATCGGAGAAAGATAACTAAAAGGAGATCACTCAACTGAGACTTTTTTTTTCCAGTTTCAAACAGCAGAAATCACTTACATACTCATTTAAATTGAATTGATAAAGTGAAACCTAAGACAGCCAGTTTGTGGTTAAGTCTCACCCCTACTTGTTGCCCTGACTGTAACTTCCTCAGGCCTTGCCTTTCTACTGCATTTATATCTAGATACAAATAGTATCTGTATCTCTTTTCCTCAGGGCCTGAACTACCTGAATGCAGGGTGGGCTACCAGTGCCTGAGAATTAAAGGTTCTGGGAATAGCCCACAACTGATTGAAAGTTGTCATGTAGAGAACCTAAATGAATTCTATGCTGCCTTCCAGAGTTCCCTGTAGGATTACGTTCCAATTCCTTATAGCGGTGACTTGTTTGAAAACACATTCTTTATTGGCTGCCTTTATTTTTCTATCATACCCTCACACTCCTTTCAATGCTTCCTGTGATCACCTCTCAAATAAATTATTTGCTTTTCAATCCTTGTCTCAGGGTCAGAGACATGGAGACTACCTATATTTTTCATCACTGTGTATTATTCATACTTAAATATAGTTCTTGGGACATAATAAGTACTCAACAGATAATTCTGGAATTAATTCATTAGTTTTTCAAAGTAAGTGCTCCTTGAAGTGATCACATTCATTCTACTATACCCAGGTCCTGGCAGAATGCCTGTCACTCAATTAACATTTGTGGAACAAATGAGTGCAAAAAGGTGTTAGCATTATTTTTTTAAAAAAATATACCCTATCTGGCTAGTAATAAAGAATGCATTAATACTGATTAAGGTAATGCTGGAAATTAATTAAAACAAATTGAATGTAACATTATAAAAATTATTAATAGCAAAGTTAAACTCTTTGTCTACTTAGTAACTATATTTATATTCATTCACTGGAACAGTATTAAATAAAGATAGAAACCTTTGTTACAGAATCTTATGAATTGCAAGTATTTTTTTCAAATATGTACATAGAGAAATATGCCACTTTATTTGCAAACTCTACTAACAAGTCTCCTGTCTAAAATGACCAAATTTGGTAATAGAAAGATGGAAACAAAGGTATTGATCGAATGCATATTTACCAAATGTCTAGTAGGTGTCAGTCATGTCTCTATATCAATAGTTTTATAATATTTGGCTGAGACTTACAGTATAAAATATATTTTACATCAAAACTCATACACAAATGTATAATTTACGAATATATAGATATGCTCAGAATTTAAAAAAAAACTTTAGGATACAATATGTATTTACTACATTTTTTTTCTGAAAAAAGTTTATTTTAGCCTATTTCATTAAGAAAAAATACTGCGTATTACCCATTAATCTCATTTCATTACTCACTAATGAATCCCAACTGACATTTTGAAAAACGCTAGCTTCTGAAGATAAAATGATGAGCAAAAGCAGATGCCATGTATCTTCAAAGAATCTTAGATCAACATAAATCAAATCATTTCAAAAGTTAATATAAAAATTACCTCTGTAATTGCTGCAAAACAAAGGTACATGGAATTAAGAAGACATGTCAGGAGGATCTGAACTGGAGACAAGGAGGAGGAACAGTAAAGGGAGGCTTCCTCAAGAAATGGTGGTTAAGCTGAAATTTGAAGAAGGGCTGGAGTAAATTCTGAGGATGGCTTATATAGAGAGAATATCTTTGTGAGAAGTTGGACATGGAGGGTGTTACGTAATGACTGTTTGTATCCGTCCAAAATTCATATGCTGAAATCCCAATGTGATGGTGCTAGAAGGGTTTGGGGAGATAATTTAGGTCAAGGTGATTTAGGTGAAGCTCTCATGAATGAGGTTAGTCTCTTTTTAAAAAGACCATAGAGAGCTTGTCAGTGCTCTTTGTGGCATTTGAGGGAACAGCCAGGAGTTGGCGGTCTGCAATATGAAAGGGGACTCTCACCAGAACCTGACCACACTGGCCTCCTGATCTCAGACTTCAGCCTTCAGAACTGTGAGAAATAAATTTCTGTTGTTTATAAGCCATTCAGCCTATGGCACTTTGTTTTAATAGCTTGAACTAACTAAGAGACTGAGGAAGAAGGAGACATCAAGAACAACTGCTAGGCTCATGGTTTGCCCAGTTGGATGGATGATGGTGGTGTTTGCTGAACAGGGAAGACTAATAAGGACTATATTTGGGTAAAGACAGGGTAGAAATATCCTAAAAGCATTATTGAACACACTGCTTTTAAAATACCCGTGTGGTAAGCACAAGAAGGTAGTTAGATAAGGGGATCTGGATTTCAGAGGCAAAGTCTAGGACTTAAAAAACAATTGCTTATCTGCACATGGTACAGTATAGAAAAAAAGCAAAAGAAAGTGAACAGAATCTGATAATATTGTGTTATTTACTTGCTATGTATGCTCCATCTGATTTCCTAAGTGAATTTTAAGGGACTCTCAAATCTTGTACATAAAATTGGTCAAGTGAAGGAGAATAATATTTATGTATAAAAAGTTAAAAAGACAAGTTGTACTATCAAACCTGAATAAAAGATATTTCCCTGTGATCACAATGATGATATTAGTCAATACTATGTATCTGGCACAACATTAGGCCCTTTATATGCAATATCATTATTAATTTTGAAAAAATCATAGGGAATAGATAGCCCAGTTTTCCAGATGAGTAGACAGATAACATAATTAGTCCAAGATTACAAATCTAGAAAAGCCCAAATTAGGGACTACGACATTGAGCATGTCTCATTGTAGAGTCTAAATTTCATTGTGCAGCCAAATGCTGTCAGACAAGATCTTTGACCATATGCTTTCTTCAAAAGAAATATTCTCTTTTAAGCTGCTACACTATATCAATCCTATGAGTAATTACTCTTTTTTTCAACTAAAAAGGATATATTTCTCTATATATATGCCAATGGATGCTTATAAATGCCTTTAATGGTGATAGAATAAAAGATCTTATAAAAGATCTTATCAGTAATTTTATTGTTCATTTATTCATTCATCAATATTTACTGAGCACCTACACATGAATCAGGTACCACTCTTGATGCCTATTATGTCAGACACTCCATGCATAATAGAAAAGTGAATTCAGAATAACTTTAAGTTTCCTTGACCTTGTCATGGATAACAGGAAACAAAAGTAAGATTATTTTTTCTATCATCTCTCTTTTCCCTCTGATCTTTTTATAATGTATGCCATAGATATTACCAGGGCTTAAACGATTTGGAAAGCAAATAAAGAGACAAGCACATGGGAATTTGTTTCTAAATTGACAATACCTATATACCTTTTAAAAGAATGTAATAGTAAAGTAATTCAAAGTTTTGGAATACAATATAGGGGGACTCACATTCAGATATAAGGGGTTTGACTTGTAGGTCAAAGTGGATGAATGTATGCAATGCTTCGAAAATTTATTCACTGTGATTTTTGAGAACAAAGACTTACCCTTGGAGGCAAAGGTAAAAACAAAATTAAAAACTTGTCAAAACGTATTTAGACTCAGGAAACTATCTCTTGCTTTTCAGATTCATTCAAGTTTCTTTTTCAATGCAAAATAATCAATTTAACCTACCATAAGTCCTTTGGTTAAACATGTAACAGAAATGAATAGATATACAAGGCCAAAGCATGAAATATATGAAATTGTAATCACATATGTTTGTCTGGTGGATGTTTGCATGTAAAAGAAGGAAGTTCTGTGAGTATGACTGGGAGATACACTTCCCACCCTTGCCTCAGCCGCTGGTCTCTTTCTTCACTCACCTTTACAGAAACATTCTGAAATAGGTACCTTTCTCCACTTCAGTTAGGCTTTGCCTCTTGTAGTAGGCTGAAAGACAGCCACCCAGAGATATCAAGTGGAACTATAAGTTATCTTTCAATGAAAATGGGTCTTTACAGATGGGATTAAATTAAGGATCTTGACCTGGGAGATTATTTTGGATTATCTGTGGGGGTCGGGGGGAAACCTTAATCCAATCACATTTCCTTATTAGAGGGAGGTAGATGAGATTTGATACACCCAAGAAAAGAGGAGCAATGTGAAAATAAAGGTACAGATTGAAGTTGAGCGGCCACCAACAAATGCATAGCAGCCACAATAAACTGGAAGAGGCAGGTTAGAGGCCCTGGAGGGACTATGGCCTGCCAACACCATTACCTTAGCCTAGTGAAACCCCAGTATTGAACTTTTGGCCTCTAGAACTGTGAAAGCATACATTTCTGCTATTTCAAGCTACCTATTTTGTGGTAATTTATTAGGACAGCCATAGGAAACAAATACAGCTCTATTCCAAAATAAAAATCCGCTGTAGTCAAATTCACAAATGAACTAGCAGCTAAATCCAACTTACTCCAGGCTGCACTATCTGATGTGGCTGATCATTTCCTCTCTTTTATCCTTTAGTTGATGTGATGGTCAGTTTTATGTATCAACTAGGATATAGTCCCAGTTATCCAATAAAATGCCGATCTCGGTGTTTTTGTGAAAATGTCATTAGAGCCTATAAATAATTGACATTAAAAGAGAGACTTTATCCAAGATCATCTGGATGAGTCTGATTCAATCAGTGGAACAACCTTAATATCAAAACTGAGAATTTCTGAAGAAGAAAAATGAGAAGGATGAAGAAGAAGGTGGCAGGGTGGGGGGTCGGGGGGGCGGGAGGAGGAGGAGGAAGAGGAGGAGGAGGAAGAAGAGGAGGAAGAAGGGGAGGAGGAGGAGATATAATTCCACTTGTGGACGGTATCTTTCACTTGTCCCCAAGAGTTCCAGCCTGTCATTCTTGATAGCCTGCCCTGCAGATTTCAGATTTGCCTAATCAGCCTCCACAATCTGATAAGCCAATTATCCGCATAAATATCGTAATATATATTTACTACTGGTTTTGTTTCTCTGGTTGAACCCCGATTGATACATTTGGCATTGAGGATATCACACTTTCCTGGCTTTACTCCTATTTGAACAGCTGTTTCTTTTCAGTCTCCTGTGCTCTTTCCTCTTCATATTTCTTACCTCTTAATGTTGGAAAATCCAGGACTCCATATTTGGACCTCGTTTTTCTCGATTTCACTCACTCCATGATTTATTTTAAATATTCCCCATGTGCTGATCCCTTTGAATTTATTTTTAATCTCCAGCCTGGATCCCTTCCCTAAACTTTCATTTTATTCACCCAATTGCCTACATCTCCACCTTAGGCTTTTACTAGGCATTTTAACATAAGATTTAACATCTTTAGATTTCTGTCTAAATCTGGATTTCTCATCTTCTTCAGTCTTCCCTTTCTTAGTGAAGGCCACCTATCCTTCCTGTTCTCAGGCCAGGATCTTGAAACCATAGTTCACTTCTCCCTTTATTTCATACCCTATCAGATAAATTAACAAATAAAGGGAACTTTATTTTTGAAAGTTGTCACAAATAGGGTTACTTTCCACTTTCCCCTACCCTGTTCCAAAGTATGAACAGGGCGCGATGGCTCACACCTGTAATCCTAGCACTTACAGAGGCTGAGGTGGGCGGATCACCTGAGGTCAGGAGTTCGAGACCAGCCTGGCCAACACGGCAAAACTCCGTCTGTACTAAAAATACAAAAAATTACCTGGGCATGGTGGCACGTGCCTGTAATCCCAGCTACTCGGGAGGCTGAGGCAGGAGAATCATTTGAACCTGAGAGGTGGAGGTTACAGTGAGCCGAGATTATACCACTGCACTCCAGCCTGGGCAACAGAGTGAGACTCTGCCACAAACAAACAAACAGAATCAAAAAACAAAGTGCTTCCAGCTGCATCCATGTCCCTACAAAGGACACAAACTCATCCTTTTTTATGGCTGCATAGAATTCCACGGTGTATATGTGCCACATTTTCTTAATCCAGTCTGTCACTGATGGACATTTGGGTTGATTCCAAGTCTTTGCTATTGTGAATAGTGCCGCAATAAACATACATGTGCATGTGTCTTTATAGCAGCATGATTTATAATCCTTTGGGTATATACCCAGTAATGGGATGGCTGGGTCATACAGCAAACTATCACAAGAACAGAAAATCAAACACCACATGTTCTCACTCATAGGTGGGAACTGAACAATGAGATCACGTGGACTTGGGAAGGGGAACATCACACACTGGGGCCTACTATGGGGAGGGGGAAGGGGGGAGGGATTGCATTGGGAGTTATACCTGATGTAAATGACGAGTTGATGGGTGCAGCACAGCAACATGGCACAAGTATACATATGTAACAAACCTGCACGTTATGCACATGTACCCTAGAACTTAAAGTATAATAATAAAAAAATAAATTAATTAATTAATTTAAAAAAAAAACAAAGTGCTATAATATTTTACTTATTGCATTCAATTCCTAAATGTTTTTCTTCTGTCCTTGCTGCCATGTGTGCGTACACACACCCCCCCCCCAACATACACACACACACAAATGCATCATTTATTCTCCATAGGCTAGTTAGCAATCCTTGTAAAACATAAATCAAATTACAACATTTTTCTGCCCCAAACCATCTGGAAGCTTCTTGATTTAGAGTAAAAGTGAAAGTTCCTTCAATGAGTAGCCTGATACGGATCACCTCCACTGCTGATTTTAACTCCTGCCACTCTTTTTCTGCCTCCCTGAGACCCAACCACACTGGTCTTTTTTTTTTTTTTTTTATTGTGGAACAACAAGGAAAACGCAAGGATCTGGAATTTATTGATCCCTCCTCTGCTCACTTCACCCATGCCCTAATCCTGCATAGCTTGTTCCTTTACTTTTATCTCAGTCATATGCTCTAGTATCACCTCATCAACAATGCCATCCATGTTAATTCTAGTCAAAATTATAATGACTTTCCCTTCATCTATTCACTATCCATTGTCCCTGCTTTACTTCCCCCCACAAGATGATCACCGTCTGTGATCAGTACATGATATGTTATGTGTTCATTTAGTTCCTGTCTCCCACCACTAGAATATAAGTTCCTTAATGCGAAGCACTTTATGTTCACTGCCATATCATTTGGGGTCCAGTACAGTGCCTGGCACAGAGTAGGCATGCAATAAATAGTACATGAATGAACGGATGACTGAGTGAGCTTTGGCTTATGATTGGGTGGATCCATAAACCAATATGAACAAATAAAAGAACATTTAATAACATAGCGAAAAACACCCTGCGAGGCTCAGCCTTGTTTTATCTTATTTTTGTAGTGTTGCTTATTGGGTTGATTTCCCACAAATTATTGCAGCAACAACTACTTTGTAAGCCATTTTTTTTTTCAATAATCTGTCTTTCGGGATATCTGATGACCTATTAGATCTCTTTTTAGTCTGCTTGATATTAAAGGTCTAAGGATGGAGGAGGATAGAAAAAGAGAGGCCTTAGAACAACACTGTAACACTATGTTTCAGTTAGATATTCAAGACAAAAGAATTCACTTATTTTGCCTTGAATTCACTTATTTTTGTCTTTACCATTTTTATAATTAAGTTGTTTAAACTTCTCTTATTCCATAAAGTTTATTTTTACTTATTAGTATAGAACGTGCCTCGATTAGACTCAGCAGTGTATAACTGTATGGGAGTGGATGTGGAGCGCTGCCCAGTCACATGAACACTCCTGTGTTTCATTGGGGGAGAACACCAGCACAGCAGTGACTTAGTGACTCCAGTGTTAACTGAATGAGTATTTCACCTCACAGATTTTTTTCTGACTTGGAGGCACAATAATGTAACTGTATTAAAAGAACATGCCGTGTGCCTGGGGAGGATGGGTGGTTAAGAGCACTCTAAGGGTTTTTACTGATTGTACTCAGGGGTGCAGCAGGACTGATTTGCTTCACATGGATGAATAGTTTGACACCTTGTTGCTTAAAAATTGCTTATGTTTAAAGTACACTTCACAGCTAAAGGGCTATGCAGATGCCACATTACTGAATAGCATATGGACATCTCCAGGGCTGTTAAAAATGATCACACCAACCGTCTGTTTTTACTGGGGCTTACTGTATTTATACAGTTCTAAGAGAGAAGATGACGCCTTCCAATGTAGCTCAGGGGACCTATATTAAGGAGGAAAGGAAGCAGAGAAAGCACTTGTGAACTTGCAAGACAAACTTTATGTTTCAGTAATGGTCTCTTTCTTAACAATGTGGCAGTTTTAAATCTCAGAAAGCCCAAAATAATTTTAAGATAAAAACCACTATTTTAAAAATTTATAACTTAAGTCTTTAAAACCTCTCACTATGTACAGTTTGGTGGCAAGAATGGAGTGACTGGCATTTTTTGTTTGGACACCAAAACTCATTTAGCTGCTGGCACAAATTTATATGAGTTCAAAAATTGTCCCCAGCTTTGTTGTAACTTCAAAGTTCTACTTGGGAAAGAAAAGGGTCTAAAACAATAGCTGTGGTTTTCCTCAATAACAGAAGGAAGACTTTACCTTCTGTCACCCCTTACTTCTTAGCTTTGTTCATAGCCTGTATCTTTTTCTATTACCATACCTCTAAATTTCCCCTGGTATTTAAATGGTCCATGGTGTCAAGCAGCACGCTGAGCACATAGTACATACTCAGTAGAGCATAGATAATGTGCAAGACACAGAGCTGAGGACGGTAGGCAAGACAGTACCCCAGCCCCTTATATTTATGCCAGACGATATGGGGAGAAGGACCGCAGCTATTCCTCTAGAGATTTTTACTACAGCTAACACCAGATGAATTGTACAACATAAGTTTCATTCAAATTTGTCCTCTGAGTATGTAAAATCACAAGTCCTTAATCACCAAAAGCAAAAACAATTTCTGAGCAGCATCTTGTGGAATGAGTGACTTATCACCATCATATCACATGGTGCTCTCTTGGCCCCATTTCAACCATCTTATGAATAACAAAAAAACTTTGCATAATAAATAATAACAATAAGTTATATTCTTGAAAAGTGCTAATAAAGTAGATTTGAAGTGCTCTCATCACAAAAATGATAACTATGTGTGCTAATGCATATGCTAATTAACTTGATGCAGCCATTCCATAATGTATATATATTTCAAAACATCATGTTTACATAATGGATATATACAATTTTTGTCAATTAAAAAAGAAAAGAGAAAACACATGTGCACACACATACACAGATTTACAAAGGCCATCTTGATGCAGGGCATGTTGAAGAGAGGATGTACAAAATCTAGGAGTTTGTCACACTAACAAAATAAGTATATACTTGGATTTACATGCTTCTCAGTTTTAACCTATTTAAAGCATCTGGAAAGCCAAATGATCTTTATCAGTGTTAAAAAGCCCACAGTAGTTTATCTTAGTTGCCACACAATTATGTATATTTTAATTAAGTCACTTTTGGAACCCAGTTTTGGAAAATCGTAATTGGGTTAATATATAGTGTTTACTATATGTCTGACACTGATGACCACTGAATTCTAACAAAACCAAGTAGAAAGCCCTATTGCTTTCCTCATATTATGAATTACAGGGTTTAGTAATACTAAATAACTTGCCCAAACTAAACTAAGCTCTTATTACATAGCAAAATCAAAATTGCCTCCTTGTCCCTTGACCCTAAAGCCTATCCTCTGACCTGATGCTTTTTGACATAAGATCAAATAGGGAATGAGAAAGATGAAATGATGTAATGCCCTAGAGGTTGTAGCTACATATATATAGAATATTTTAAATGGTACTTGTATGCTTTTGAGCCCTTTGATGGCAAGCTATAAATGAAGCATCTTAGCCCGTGTTCAGAGGATTCAGAACTGCAAAACACAGAATATTATTTGAAAATGTTACTGTGGACAAAAAATGACTAAGATAGTAGAGGACAAGTTTTATTGACTACTCATTTTGGTTGAGTTTCTCTAAAATGATTATATTTAGTTTATCAGTATAAACATCTTTATATTGATAAAGTTCACCTTTATTCTTTATCCACCTTAATACTATAGCAAACATATATGTGGACACATGTTTATTTTGAAGACACTCTCAAAAATTGCAACTATTATGATACTAGAAATACCAAATAAGACAGAGTTCCTGATGGCTTCCTTCTGAGTCCTGGAGCTAATACTTGTTCCAGGTAAATATCACTGATTTCTCTAGAGCACTACAGTGTATCAGGCAGGCTCAGAATCATGGTAGAGGGAGAACAGAAATCATTACTTATGTATGTTCAACTTTTAACTTAGAGTGTCCTAAGTGTGAATACTTGGTATTAGAAAACATAGCCAGATGTGAGAATTAGCAAAAATCAGTTGCGTCTGAACTTTGGGACTTTTTGTATAATAATCCATTTCCTACTCTCATAACCTACTCACATCTAGCCCTTCTAGTCATTGTTGCCGATGTAGAATGCCAATGTTGCTAGTAGAATGATATTGGGAGGGCAGGCTTTTACTAATGGAAAGGCAATTAATTGCTGTGGTTAGGTGTATCAACTCTAGAAGAATACTACCTGGGCTCAAATCCCATCTCTACTGCTTAAGCCTTTGAGCAAGTTGCTTTACCTCCCTGTGCCCCATTTTCTCTCTCAGTGCCCCACTTTACACCTTCTCCACATTTTGTCATAAGGATTAGGTGAGTCAATGCATGTAAAGCACAGAAAATTGTGCCTGGCATATACTATGCCTTAGATGAGTGCTAGTATTATTATATTATTATTGATATTACCTCTCCTAAATACAGAAAAAAGGTAATGGTCAAGGTAATGGTTTTCAAATTGTTTTATCCCTTTAGTAAGTCATGAAATTAGCTTAATTGTTCTTGAGTTGAATATACTAATGTCAAAGGGAATAAGTTACATCATAATTCAACACATACAGGGTAGGTAAAGGTTTCTTCATGGAACAAATTTGTGTTTTCAGTCATACCTGAAAAAGTATTTCTTAATGATAGTCATGGCCAAAAACCTGTGAAAAATACTAGCTTAGTATTACCATACAGGAAGGATTATGGAAGCCTTATGTCTGTGCAACAGGGAATTTTTAATTTTTTGTTGCAATTTTAATGTCAAGCATTTAGTTCATTCATCAATTTAATACTTATACCATATTTTCTATGTTCCAAGCACAACACCAGGATGTAGGAAAACAATGACAAGAAAATTTGACATGGCCCTTGCCCTAATAAAATTTACAGTTCAATGGGAAAACATTCTTTACCAAATAAGTAACACAAACCACTGATTATGAGACATGCTATTCCAGTTTTTTACAAATATACGGAGACAGGATGATCAGCAGAAATAAACAAAGGGCAAATTGTAAGTAAAAAGAATATAGTCTCACCAAAACTTTGGCATTAAAAAAACCTTAAATATGCACAAAAAGCTGGAAACACCTTTCACTGCTCCATAATTACTGATGAAGTTGGGAAGAAGTGCAACTGTGGCTTGTGATGATTTTTTCAGGTTAAATGTCTATTTTAAGTTATCATCTCTACCATCTAATATTCATCAAATTTCCTGTAGTTTATAGGGTCACAGTCAGTGGATAGAATATTTAGTAAACCTTTAGGAAAAACAATTAATATATTTTAAACATAATATATAAATTTAAGGTAATTTCAATGAAAATCACAGCAAAGATTTACCAGGAACTGCATAGAATGTTACCAACTGTACATAGAAAAATATATTTATAACTATAAGAAAATTATGAAAAAGAAGAGTGGCAGCTGTCTTGCTTTACTAAAACAAGCTAAAAAACTATTGTATTCCAAATAACATTGTGTTGTTAAAGAAAAAACATAGATTAAATACATAAGTAGGACAGTTTTTTTAGTATACGTAAGAAAATATTTGTCAAAGATGCTAGTAGTTAATATCAATGGGCAAATAGTTAATTGGTTAAACATCTGTAAGAGAATTAAAATGAAGCCCTTCTTTTCAGCCATATAATGAGGTTGTAGATGAATAAAAGTCTTAAACATAAAAAAAAAATTCCAAAAAATTTAAAAGACTAGATGCACAATCTAGGGTTTGGGGAATTCTATCAAAATAACAATGGATAACCAAAGTTATAAAACAAAGCATAGGCATTATTTATATATATTTTAAATATATAAAATATTTTACAACAGTAAAATAAAATCAGTAGAAAAATATTTCTGCAAAAGTATTTGTAGTTCAGATGACACTAAAATAATAACTTTCTGTATGCAAAGGACCCTTTCAAACTAATAAGAAAAAATCCCAATGGGCAAATAATAACAGATAATTCACAGAAGAACAAATTAAATGGAAAAAATATGACAAGTTGTTCTTGCACAGGTGTAGAAAAAAAGTAAAGTAATGATATTTCTTTACAACTATTAGGCAGGCACATTTATACCAAAATGTATAATATTTTTGCTGACATGTTTGTAGTAATAAAGGTTACTCACATACATTGCTAGTGGAAACATGGTATTACAACCTCTTAGGCATACAATCTGTCAACATCTACTAATATTAAAATTATACACACCTCTGAGCAATTTCATTTTAGAGAATATATTTCAATTCATTCCAATATGTAAAGACATTATACAGTGACATTTAGTGTGGCATTTTAAAAAAAGAATCAAGGATTATAAACACAGTCACTACCCATCAACAGGGGAATGGGTGAATAGATTGACATAAATTCATTCCATGACATTATTATACAATCATTTCAAAGACTGAGATAGAACTATACCTGATAACTTAGAGTCTTAAAGATATTTTTATGAGGTAATTCTGAGGGAGAAGAGCAAGAAATAAAATAATTGTGTATAAAAAGATATTTGATAAACGATCACCAAAATATTACATATATGTATATCTAGGTGTCTATGTATGTATGTATATGTTGTATTTACATGTATAAGATTTTAGATTAAAATATGAAATTAATAACACCAAGCTTTCATGTCTTAAGTGGGAAGCCAAGAATAAGAGGTGGGATGCTGATGGGATGAAAAAAGAAAAAGGAAAGAAGTACAACAAAACCACAAACACTCCTGGATAAAAACAAGTAATATTTCATCTCATTTATG
This sequence comes from Theropithecus gelada, assembly GCF_003255815.1. Classification (NCBI taxonomy): domain Eukaryota; kingdom Metazoa; phylum Chordata; class Mammalia; order Primates; family Cercopithecidae; genus Theropithecus; species Theropithecus gelada. The sequence continues at coordinate 48,534,267 of NC_037672.1, forward strand.
TCACTTTGTGTGGATGTGTGTTCAAGAGAGAAACAGAGAGTAAATATAAAAATGCAAGCATAGATGACTCTTACTAAAGTGTTAAAGAAATATAACAAAGCCAAAAGTACCAAAAAGAAAAATGAAAAATAAATCACTTGATGTCATCACCTGACATTAAAGATGAAATATGAACATACATATAAGCAAAGGTTGAAATTTTAGTGTCCTCTAGATATCATGAAGTTACTGCTTTACTAATTTTTCCAAAGAAATTGTTATTAGAAACCAGAATCTTCTCCTAAAACCCCAGCTCTATCCAGACACGTCTTTCTACCTCAAACACACTCATAAACAAACAGTCAGAAGCAATCACATGGCATAGAATTGTTCCTACTAAACCAAACATTAGTATCAGTCCTTTAGCTACATTGAGGAACTTGAACATGAAATTTATTTTTAACATACTGTAAAGACATTGTCACTTTTATGAACTACTGGGCAGTTTTGCCAGATTTTAAACCTTTAAGTGATTCAATGGCTTACATGGTATATTCTTTATGAAGACAAAAGGAAACACATTTCTCTCAGTTCCAGGAATAATTGTATCTCTAAGCACTTTAATATACACTGGAAATCACGTAACTGTCTGAACTCTGTCTTGGCTGCCAAAAAGAGTGATGTCAAACCATAATCCTAGTTTTATATTTTTCTTATCTTATGGACTTTTTTACTCCAATTTTTTTCACTTATTGTTAGTTGTTTTAACATATGAACCTTTTGTGAGACTTTTTAAATATTTCAGGATCAATGTAGGGTTATATGTACATACCCACAAATAACAATAATGGCCCAGGAACAAGAAGTGGACATACCAACACTGACTGGGGCACACAGAAGAAAATAGGCCTTAGCAACACAGACTAAGGGTGACTGCTTACTCTGGGTCACTAAGAGGAATTTTAAATCAATATTATAACTTATATTCATTGTATATTTTTATCTAAACAACCTACATATGTATATGTTTTCATTATAGAAACAAACCAATTTTTATTATTTTAAATTATCAAAATAGAAAATCTCTACAGGTACTAATATGTGTGTGTGCCTGGACTGGAGGAAACCTAATTAACTACTATAGAATAGGAAAAGCCAGGCAGCGAGCATCTTTTAAGGAGTTCTCCCTACGGCATCCCGATAAGGTCTGGTTTTGCCACATGGCCTAATGCATTCCAGTAAACTGCTTTATGATGTAATAAGTAGCTATTTGTTTGCATTTGCACTGAATCCAGTCTTTAAAAAAAAGACAGGAGAAATATTTAGCTCTATTTTCTTCAACTATCATTTTTTCTTTCAGAAGTTTATTTGATAGTCAGTATGATAATAGAAGCTTAAAAGGTTGATTATGTTCTCATTCAAGCAAAATGACTACTAGTTAATCATCTACCTATGAAACTTCTTAGCACCACATTTTCCTGTTTTGTACAAAACACTGCAGGATCATCAACAACCACTTATGATGGACAAATATATACCATGAATTTATCATTTAAAAATAGTCTTACTCAATTTTCTAAAAGGTTTCTTATTATATTACAGCCTTTTGGCAAAATAAGGCATGTTGTTTCACACTTAACAAAACAAATACTATCCTGTCTTGAAAGAAAATTGCAGGAAAAAATTTAGAGCACTGAGAAAGATTCAATCAAGGAATAGGAAATCAACCTAGTATTTCAAGAGAGTGAAACTACTTCTCACTTTAACAAGCCTGCTATTCACACAATATAGGGAAAACATAAAAATTAAGCATAGAAAACATAATTATTAGAGGGAATTCAGGAAACAAATAAATTTTGGAAGCCCAGTGGCAAAGGTATCTTTAAACCTTCACAAGAATATGTCAGAAATATTAGAAACACAAATTTTTACTCTGATACAACATATCAATGTATGGTTAGCAGCCCCATGCAAACTTATATAAAATGATAGTCTCATTTTCAATGTATGCAATAAAAAGGATATAGGTGAGGAAGCCCAGGAAACTCGGAGTTATGAGCAAGCCAATTCTCTTTGGACAGATGGAGCACCTGAGGCAGTTACACTCCATTTCTCCTGCAAGATAGTGGCCATCTAAGGTCAATGATGGATGCACGGAGGCAAGAGACCACCTGTTCATCACCAACAGCATCATGAATGCCCCAGGAAGTGCATATGAGTTCTAAAGTCTTGGACCCCAAGCACCAGAAACCCAGCTGACACTTCTGTGAATAGACATGCTCTATTTGGAATTGGCTCAAGTCCACAGTCTAATAATTTTGATTGCACATTATTATTTTGGAACTTTCTTATATTTATATCAATCCAACTGCTGCATCATCTCTACAGTATCTTACTGGAAACAATGACAATACCAAGCTGTCGATGCCTGTATCTCTGTCTCTAATGTAAGAGGCATTAAATGAAGAACAATCTAACATTATTTAAGGATATTATAATAAAATATCACTTGAAAAGATAGCAAATCTATATTTAAAAATTTATCGGCAGAAACACAAATCTTAAAAATAAGTTTTAGGAAATATTGATGCATGCGTATAATTTATCAGGGTTAGATGGCTCTATTTCTAAGTCATTTAGGTTCAATAATTAGGGAGAGTAAGGTAGAGAAAGGAAGGAAGAATAGTGTCCTCTAATTTATGCCTTCATCCTTTCAACTGTTTACTCAAAATGCATTATAAGCTTTCATGCTAGTAATATTGATAGATTGGTATCAATGTAACTTGTGTAATGGAGAAATTCCATCTAGATATTGCCTCCAGAATTGGCAATACAGTATCAGACCAATTATCAAGTGAATATAGTGAACATGCTCACTTTAACAAGTGAATTTAGCCTAAGTTAAACAATAAGATATTAACATAGCCATTTGGCTGAAATGCTGATGTCACATGTATATACCTTAGGAAAATATTTTAAAATGTCATTTGAAGCAAGATGAAAAGAAGCAACTCTCCTGAGACTTTGTTGAAGTTTTATCAGCTTAAGGAGATTTTGGGCTGAGACGATGGGGTTTTCTAAATATACAATCATGTCCTCTACAAACAGGGGGAATTTGACTTCCTCTTTTCTTAATTGAATACCATTTATTTCTTTCTCCTGACTGATTGGCCTGTCTAGAACTTCCAACACTATGTTGAATAGGAGTGTCTCAGGATACAAAATCAATGTGCAAAAATCACAAGCATTCTTATACACTAATAAAAGACAGAGAGCCAAATCATGAGTGAACTCCCATCCACAATTACTTCAAAGAGAATAAAATACCTAGGAATCCAACTTACAAGGGATGTAAAGGACCTCTTCAAGGAGAACTACAAACCACTGCTCAATGAAATAAAAGAGGACACAAACAAAGGGAAGAACATTCCATGCTCATGGATAGAACGAATCAATACTGTGAAAATGGCCAATACTGCCCAAGATAATTTATAGATTCAATACCATCCCCATTAAACTACCAATGACTTTCTTCACAGAATTGGAAAAACTAAAGTTCATATGGAACCAAAAAGAGCCCGCATTGCCAAGACAATCCTAAGCCAAAAGAACAAAGCTGGAGGCATCATGCTACCTGACTTCAAACTATACTACAAGGCTACAGTAACCAAAACAGCATGGTACTGGTACCAAAACAGATGTATAGGCCAATGGAACAGAACAGAGCCCTCAGAAATAATACCACACATCTGCAACCATCTGATCTTTGATAAACCTGACAAAAACAAGAAATGGGGAAAGGATTCCCTACTTTATAAATGGTGCTGGGAAAACCAGCTAGCCATATGTAGAAAGCTGAAACTGGATCCCTTCCTTACACATTAAACAAAAATTAATTCACGATGTATTAAAGACTTCAATGTTAGACCCAAAACCATAAAAACCCCAGAAGAAAACCTAGGCAATACCATTCAGGACATAGGCATGGGCAAGGACTTCATGACTAAAACACTAAAAGCAATGGCAACAAAAGCCAAAATTGACAAATGGGATCTAATTAAACTAAAGAGCATCTGCACAGCAAAAGAAACTACCATCAGAGGGAACAGGCAACCTACAGAATGGGAGAAAATTTTTGCAACCTACTCATCTGACAAAGGGCTAATATCCAGAACCTACAAAGAACTCAAACAAATTTACAAGAAAAATACAAACAACCCCATCAAAACGTAGGCAAAGGATATGAACAGACACTTCTCAAAAGAAGACATTTATGCAGCCAACAGACACATGAAAACATGCTCATCATCACTAGCCATCAGAAAAATGCAAACCACAATGAGATACCATCTCACACCAGTTAGAATGGCGATCATTAAAAAGTCAGGAAACAACAGGTGCTGGAGAGGATGTGGAGACATAGGAAGACTTTTACACTGTTGGTGGGACTGTAAACTAGTTCAACCATCGTGGAAGACAGTGTGGCAATTCCTCAAGGATCTAGAACTAGAAATACCATATGACCCAGCCATCCCATTACTGGGTATATACCCAAAGGATTATAAATCATGCTGCTATAAAGACACATGCACACGTATGTTTATTGTGGCACTATTCACAATAGCAAAGACTTGGAACCAACCCAAATGTCCATCAATGATAGACTGGATTAGGAAAATGTGGCACATATACACCATGGAATAGTATGCAGCCATAAAAAAAGGATGAGTTCATGTCCTTTGTAGGGACATGGATGAAGCTGGAAACCACCATTCTCAGCAAACTATCTCAAGGACAAAAAAACCAAACACCACATGTCGTGGGGTGAGGGGAGGAGGGAGGTATAGCGTTAGGAGGCATACCTAATATGAATGATGAGTTAATGGGTGCAGCACACCAACATGGCACATATATACATATGTACCAAACCTGCATGTTGTGCACATGTACCCTAGAACTTAAAGTATAATAATAATAATAATAATGATGATAAAAGAAGCAACTGTCCTTTCATTAAACTCTTCTAATCCTCCCTAAATTCAGTATAATTTTTCTGAATTTCTTCTTGTCATAGAGAATGCTCCGAAGACATAGTGTCTTCTCTCAGTGCCTGTAGCACTACTAGAGATGATATAATAATAACAACAGAGTGTTTGTTTGAAACTGATTTTGAGGGTTTGTCTGACTGTGCCTTAGGATAGCACTGCAGAAACTCTTTCCTCTGCAATTTTCTACGTGTCTAAAGTGAGGCTCCCAGTTCTTCTACTATCACTGTTGCCTTGGATAAACAAGTAATTCAGGTAAGGCCTGATACTTCCTTCTTCCCACCTTTCTAATCCAGACTTCTTCTCATAAATAGTAAAAATTAAATGACAGGAAAACAATTTTTCCAACATTCTTCATAAGCCTTTACAACTCCATAATGATATTTTTTTCCCAATAGGGTAATCAACTTAATCAATTACTTGGTGGCTAAGCTACAGTATCTGCTTACCTTTCTTTTCAATTTTTTTCTCACTTAAGATATAAGAAATATAAGGAGAACAATTTTTACTGCATATCTACTATGATTGAAGGATAATGCTGGGTATCATATATATTTTTTCTTACCTTGATTTCACAAAAATACTATCATTTTTCTCAGCTTAAGAATAAATCACTTCAACTAGAATGAAGTCAAAGCACTGATTGTATAATATTATTCTAATTTTTCTATATAGATTTTAGTCCTCTATTAATTTCAGAAGAATGTTGAACTTTGTTCAAAAGAATATAATTTGGAAAATAATTCTTTCAGAAGGCAAAGAATAGTCCTGAGGAAGGGGCTCATCTAATGATGATATATCTAATTCTGGTTGCACTAAGATAAATTCCACAACTAATGTGAGAAATCCTTTGCAGTCCAAACACACACACACACACACACACACACACACACGCGCGCGCGCGCGCACGTGAAAGCTTTTGCCCACTGAGAGGCTCACAATTGAAGTTTCCGCAGGTGATGGTCTTCGAGATGGTTCTTAAGTGATAGAGTGTGTTTTGGTAAGACAATATTAGTGTTTGTTGGTGAGTGAGGCTGGGGGAAGTTATGGCAAGGAAGCTCTCAGGCGAAGTTAATGGCAAAGCAGAAAGAGGTGAGGAAGGGTAATATGAACCCTGGAAGGATTATGCAGTTCTTAAAACTAGAATGCAGATTCAGTCCATAAACAGAAGATGAATTTGTAAATAGTACTAAGCTTGGACATGGGACAAATGAACTTGTCTGGTAATACTGGGAACCAATCATTGATACAGATTTTATTGGCTTAATCTAAGTTTTCTGGTTAATCCATCTTCCTAATAGGCTATACTTGGTTCATTTACTCTTGTCAGGTCAACATTCTAGTAATCTTAATTTACAAATAATGACTTCAGAGAACAACTAACTCAGAGTCTATTTTTATAATCTATATAAGTTTTCTGCTTACATAATACTCCTGTTTATGTTTGATTTTTACATCAGTCACTACTTACTGAAATATTTTACATAAAATCAATGGCATATTCTATATGCAGGAAAAGTTTTTTCTGACATGTATTGTTTTTTGAAATTTTGATACATGTAGGCATAAATTATAATTTCACTCCAAATAAACTATAAAGTTTATTGATACTTAAAGCCTATTACAATCTTAACACAAAATAATTTAAGTAGACTAAAATTCACTTTCCCAGGATTTTGAAAGATGTCTTTGTAGATCAAATTCAGAGTGCAGGATTTTATTTTCAAGCAACATAAATTGTATGATTACCAATTATGCAATCTTATCCCCATAGCAGTAGAAATAATTATACTATTACCATCAATTCTTGACTTTCATATCACTTTAAATGCTTATTTTAAAAGACAGAATTTTAATTCATATTTTAGCGCTTGCAACATTATCATATCACTAATTTTAAACAAGTTTTTAAAGACTTCACTTGCTTTTAGACAAATTGAGAGTTTATACTTACTTTCCCTTTCTTACATAAAATATTCTATAAAAATAGTAAACACAGAAAAATGTATATTCATCTATGTTTGAAACATCACTGGACTTTCACAGTGTCAGCTGTTTAGTATTGTTTCTAATATGTCAAGTAGGACAGGCAAATTTTATTAAGACTTGGGGTTTAAACAAGTACTTCTTGATATTTCTTATTTTTTAATGCTTGTGTTTTATTTTTTTTCCTTTTTCATGATACAGGTTTATATACAGAAGATTCACTATCTTCCCCATACAGAAATATAAAATAACAAGAAGCACCTATACACAGTTTGCCAAAGGAGAAGTATCAGGGCATATAGGGTTTCTCAAACTTGAAGAATTCTAATATTCTGTAAAGAAGTTGGCCTCTAAGGGAACTTAAGTTCACAGACTCAGGCAGTGATGTGAAAAATACCATTCAGGTTATCATGAATTTACTTGAGAAATATTTTTATTACAAAATGCTCTCTGGAAAACTAGGTATTACCTATTGGATACACAATTACATAGGGTGCTTTTAACTATACCACTTTGCCTGTGATTGCTGGTATAGTATATGAAGTCAGATGAGATACTGAGAGACCAAAAGTTTCCTTGGGTTTAAAAAAATTAAAATATTGAAATATCACTGATGTATCATTTTTTTCAGTTTTGCAATTAGCATTCATTCACTTATTCACCTATCCACTCACTCATTCACTCATTCATCCAATATTTACTAAGTATCTATATGGCCCAGATGTTGTAGACATAATGACTGATTTACACTCAAGGAACCAAGTCTCCCTAAAAAGTTAAATATGTACCAAAATATAATAAAATATGTTCTTTATTATTCTAACTGTATTGTTATCCATAGATTTCATAAAAATTATTTAATTATATTTTTCCTCTATATAATGTATACATTTTATCACTACATAACTATTTTCAATTTGGTATAATTCTGCAAACAAAATAATGTACGTTTAGACTCTAAGATTTCACGCTATCTTCAAACAAAGGTGGAGTGGGGAAATTGAAGATAAAATCCTTCTGTTGTAGTGACATAATTGAAAAAATGTGCTTTTATTTATTAATTTATTATATATTTTAATTATTATTTTTAACTTTTAAGTTCAGGGGGACATATGCAAGTTTGTGACACAGGTAAACGTGTATCAAAGGCGGTTGCTGCACAGATTATTTCATCACCCAGGTATTAAGTCTAGTACCCATTGGTTGTTCGTCCTGATCCTTTCCCTCCTCCAACCCTGCACCCTCCAATGTGTGCCCCAATGTGTGTTGTCTCCCTCTATGTTTCCATGTGATGACAGACTTTAGTGGTTGGATTTAGCTCTTCTAATATTTTCAATTTATATTTAAAGAAATGGGAAGTAAAAAAGAGCAAAAAGCATTGTTATGTTTTCATTTCCTCCCTTAGATGCAAAAGAATCAAGCTATCATTATATAGGTAAATTAGGGCTGCAAATTGAAGACTTAAACATTAATAAAAGGAGACAAGAAGCTGCCAGTAAAAAGATAAGAACAAGTAGAAAATCTGTCATCTTGCAAGGAAAAGAAAATCAAAGTAGATGTGAAAAAATGATTGTTAGTTTAAAAGTAATGAATGGTGAAACCTAACTATAAAATGTTTAATACTTGGAACTACATAGTGTAACCATTAATATACTTCTATGACACAAAATATTATAGAGATTCAGCTAGGTCCTCCAGTGTAAACTACTACCTGCAGGTAAGTTTTGGAATGTTAATGAATTCTCTAAAGCCATTGGAATGTATTTGTTTTCTGAAAGAGTAGTGAAGTTCAGTAGTCACTAAACTCCCAGTTCAGTTTTCCAAAAAACCTGAAACTGCTTGCTTAGCCATGTATGGGGATTTACTTATTCTGAAAAAGTAGGCAACACACCAGGAAAGTCAGAAGTAGTATATAAATTCTTCTCATTGCAGCAGTGAACCGCCCTAGAGCCCTGACTACTCAGGGTCAGTGTGCCAATTTCCTGGGGCAATAAGGATTAATGGCACCTATACATTCTCCAAGCTGATAGTCCTTAAAATTTATAAAAATTTGGCATTATTAAAATATACATTCATTGGCTTCATTCTCAGATATTTTGATATCTTTTCTCGGTTGTGTATTCAGGAATTTGTAATTTTTGTGAAATTCTCAGGTGATTCTGATACGTTAGGCATTGGTAACTCATTGAAGCAGAGACAGGGCAAGAATTTGGGAGCTAGAATTATATATAAACCCATGTATGTTCCCAAAAGAAAAAAAGGTTCATTTGTATTTTTTAAAAGCACCTTTGATCAAAATTAATATCAGTGGTTGTGGATATTGGGTCATATGTGATTACATTAATAAAATGAAACACTACATAACATTTAAGATAGCATCCTTTCCCTTCTCATACACCGTGAACACAAATTTCAAAAATGCTTTGGCTGTGGATGGACCTAAGAGGTTGCCTAAGATTGTTAACTGCTTTGGGTATGATACAGTTTGGATGTTTGTTCCTTCCAAATCTCATGTTGAACTGTGATGCCCAGCGTTGGGAATGGGACCTGGTGGGAACTGTTTAGGTCATTGGTGCAGATCTTTCCTGAATGGCTTGGTGCCCTCCTCATAGTAATGAGTGAGTTCTTCCTCTGAGTTCCTGTGAGAGTTGGATGTTTAAAAGAGTGTGGCACCTCCACTCTCAACTCTTGCTTCCCCTCTTGTTGGTGACATGCCTGTTCACGCTTTGCCATCTGCCAATATGGAAAGTTTCCTGAGCCCTTCACCAAAAGCAGATGCTGGAACCATGCCTGTACAGCCTGGAGAACCATGAGCCAATTAAAACTCTTTTCTTTATAAATTACCTAGCCTCAAGTTTTCCTTTATAAGTAACACAAGAACAGATTAACACAGGTACTACTATGATTTGAATGTGTCCTCAAAAGCTCATGTGTTGGAATATTAATCCCCAATGCAACAATATTGAGAGGTGGAATGTTCAAGAGGTAGTTATTTCATGAAGACTCTGCTATCACTGATTAATGCCATTATCACAAATGTAAGTCAGTTATCTGGAGAGTAGGTTCCTGGTAAAAGGATGAGTTTGATCCTTATCTCATCCCACTTTTAGCACGCTCTTCTGCTCTTATGTTTTTTGCCATAAGATGAGGCAGCAAGAAGAACCTCGCCAGATGCAGACTCCTTGATCTTGAACTTCCCAGTCTCTAGAACTACAATAAATAAAGTTATGTATTTTATAAACTACCCAATCTCTGGTATTCTGTCATAGCAGCCCAAAATGGACTAAGGCAGGTAGTTTTAATGTTGTGTACTACCTGAGATAAGACTTACACAAAAGTTGACATTTTGCTGCCAAAATTTTTTAAAGCAAAGAGATCCTTAAAGGAAATGAACATGAATTTTCTCCCTTATAGATAGGTTTAAACTTTGTGGCCTACTCTATGTAGTAGAATCAATTTCAAGAGCTCATATTAAAGAATAATGTGGCATTCAAAAATGTAAAATGAAAGAAGTAAATACAACTCATTTTTCTTCTGTTTTCTCCACTTCACCAAGGAAAAAATAGAATGAAAATACAAGAATATTTTTTGTTCTATTATTCAACTTTAATTGTATACATAAAATTCAAATGTAATGGTAAGACTAGTGAATAAAAGGGGTTAGTTTGGTTTGCTTGCTTTTTGGCACTAATATTTTATAGAATAGACTTTGCTAATTTTCTAGAGGGTTGTAACTTGTTATTTTATAATATTACAAAATAAATTAATCGTAAGTCTTATCTATAGGAAAAAGATTTATATGATTCCTATCTTTCTCTACATATGGTCAAAGTTTTGAAAATGTAGAATGAGGAATTTTAAGCAAGAAGGAACTTCTTATATTACATATTTAGGTCACTCAGAGCAGAGAAAATACTCACCCAACTACGCAGCTCTGGAACTATTCAAAGGCAAGATGAAGACCTAAATTTCCCAAACTTCCAATTCTCTAAGATTGCTTCACTATATTACGTGAATTGCATTGGCAAAGTCTAGAGACTTACGTTACTTAGGTTCAACATCTAGTTTTTCCATTCATTTTGTAGCCTTGATTCTGCTAAAAATATAAGTTAAATTACATCAGTCATATTTTCAAACTCTCCAATGCCTCAACATGTCGCTTAAAGTCGACATTTTAAAATGGCCCATCAGTCCTGCAATGACTGCTCTCTCCCCCTTTTTTCTCTGACTTCCACTCTTGCTGCCCTCTTCAGATACACCCATACTGGCATCCTTGCCTTTGTTCCTCAAGGACACTTTGCTTAGGCAACCTCAGAACCTTAGCATTTGCTGTTTCTTATCCATGTCAAGTATTTTCCTCTAATCACTGTCATTTATTTCCCTCACTTCCTTCCAAATTTTCCCAAATATCTGTATCTTCTCTCTGAGGCCTTCTCTAGTTGTACTGTGACTCTCCACTCCCCTCGTGCCCCCATGCCCCTCATTTATTATTATTCCTCTTCTCTGCTTTATTTTTCTTTAAAGCAGTTATCAAAACAGTATCATGTATCATATATGTGTGTATATGTTTATATTTAGTTTGTGTATGGGTATATGTGTGTATTTATTTGTCTCTCTGCCTTCACCTGACTATAAACCACATCCACAGGGTAAGGATTTTTGTTTATTTTTAGTATTCTGTACATTCTGTGTTCTGGGCCTAGAACAGAGTTTTGGATATAGCAGGAGTCAAATATTTGTTGACTACTGAATACAGTACTTTATTATCCTCAAACCAATAAACCACAATAAAGAAGAGCCAGTTATAATTGCAATATTATTATAAATGAATAATTACTCGTATCTTTGAAAATTAGATTTTCTGCAAGACTCTTAAGAGATCACTAAAAGTGGTTGACTGTTACATAATCTGTTTCCCATAGTCAGGATTAACCAGATAACAAAAATCCTCCTCCCTCATTTAAGCCATAAAATAGAAAGCACCTACCCAATAGGGGGGATGTAAACCATATACTCAAGAGAATACAGAATCATAAACCAAGATCTATGAAAACTGAAGAGAACAGAAAATAAAAAATAGATAAACGCATCATCCTGGGGAAATTTATTTAATATTAAATTAACCATTTATCTTTCTTAGAAAACATTTTCCAAAACTTAAGATAATGTTTATAGCCTATCAGTTTCATAATTCAACTGAAGCCTATAAGGCAGAAAGTAACATAGAAAGTATTTCTCATGTAATTATATATAATTATTTATGCCTGTGCAATAATAATGCATAAAACTAGAAAATAAAATGTGTTGCATGGCCAGTTAGTGGTAACTAAAGTGTTGAAGCTGGGCACGGTGGCTCACGCCTGTAATCTCAGCACTTTGGGAGGCCGAGGTGGGCGGATCACGAGGTCAGGAGATCGAGACCATCCTGGCTAACACAGTGAAACCCCATCTATACTAAAAAAAAAAAAAAAAAATACAAAAAATTAGCCGGGCGTGGTGGCGGGCACCTGTAGTCCCAGTTACTCGGGAGGCTGAGGCAGGAGAAAGGCGTAAACCCGGGAAGCAGAGTTTGCAGTGAGCCGAGATCGCACCACTGCACTCCAGCCTGAGCGAGAGAGCGAGACTCTATCTCAAAAAAAAAAAAGAAAAAAGAAAGTGTTGAGCAGTGCAATGGCAGGAAGACAAGCCACTGAGGACTCCCTAAAGAGGGCCCAGTTAATGATAATATGATTCTCCAAATCTTCCAAAATCTAAATTTCCATGTCGTTTTGATTGTTCTCTATCTCTCAGCCTTGCAATCAATAGGTCACAAAATCCTATCACAGATACCAAACTTCTCCTGGCTTCCATAGTCTTAAACCTAGCACTCACCATTTTTTGCTTGTACTTCTGCAACAACTTCATAGCTCCCTGCCAAACATTAGCGCTTCTCTAAGCAATCCCTCACATTGCTACCATATACATTTTGCTTTGCACTCACAAAAACCTGTCACATGGGGTAAAATCCAAGCTCTGCAGTTTCACATACAATGCCCTTCAAAATGGAAGCTAATTTTTCCAGTCATGTATACTATGCTTGCTTTGCTCATACTAAGATCCTGATAGAAAGTATCACAGAGCCCTAAATTTAATGTGACTATGTTTTCTAACTGTATGTGTCCAATGAGATATATTCAGAATTAACTTGACTGCCATTCTTAATACATAATAACTGTGTTCATTTTGAAGATATGTAAAAAAGTAAAGGTCTCCATGAAGTTCAAATGTCTTTAAAGTTAAATGAAGCAAAACATTTTTATATCTCAGGAGTCGAAATATCTAAAATTCAAGCACACATATAAATGTAGGCATAGTTTCTCGACTTATATAATTAGATCAGAGACCTGTATTACCCGAGTTCTTCCAATTTATAGAATTACATTAAAAATTACTTCTAGATCTCAGTATGTTCCAAAATAATGCTGAACAAAAACCTGTCAATATCGTGGCTGAATATCCCTCAAATTGCTTAGGATTACCTACTTTTTGTTTTGATGGATAAGCTTCTTTCAAACCTAAAGAGTAACAAAAATGTTTACGAGAATAAAACCAAAGACATTAATATACTGATGTCAGATATATTGCCATTTTGTATTCCAGTAAATTCAGTATTTTGTGTACTCGTAGTGTGCCTAAGTGAAGTAATATACAACTGATTAATTTAGACATGTAATTTTAAAGTAAAAATTTTATTAATTGTATACATAGCATTGGAACTTATAAACAAACTCAAGATGCCATATACTTAAACATTTATTAGAATTATTAAAATATTTGGGACGTTTTGTTATTTATGTAACTAAAGTGCAATACTTTAAAAGGGTAACCAAATATAATTAATTTATAAATGTAGTTTTTAATTTGAAGGTGTTTAATTGTTTAAATGATACCAATATTATTCAGATTTAAAAGTGATTGTTAAAACAATGAGTGGATAGGGAGAGGGAGGAGAGGAGAGGAGAGAGGGAGAGAGAGACTGAGACTAAAGGTTTATAAAGCTAGAGGTTTAATAAGGAAGATGTTTTGATTTGCAATTTTAATAACTTGTACATTAATTTTTAAAGGCAAAGAAACTCCTACATAGTTTTTTTCGGTTCACAAAACCACCTTTGAAGACATCGAAGTCATTATGAAATAATCTTTAACTTCCTTATGCAAAGTTGTTCTTCCTATGATCTTATAATAAGATTTTTTCCTACATCTGTAAAACTATTTTTTCTTCCAGTTAAAATTATGTTTTCTTCAATGGACTATGAGCTGCTTAAAACCTTTTTGTATATATTCATTATATATTCAAATAAGGTTTAATTGAATGAATTGCATCCTTCATCTTGAAACTATTTTCAGGATAATGGGATGCTTTGTTCTGTCCATAAACTCTTGCTTCTCATCCTGTGCCACCATTCCTTCCTCATGCCCATTAGACATTAGCATTTCCTAGCACTAAGAGCCATTCCTCCACCCCATGTTGCACCATAACCATTTGTTCCTCGGAGATCTCACTTACTCTCACGGTTTTAACCACTATCTCTCAAACCCTTACCACTACTTCAGTCTTTCCTTTCAAGTGCCAGTCTCACATTTCTGATTACCTACCAGACATCTCTATTGAGGTGTCTTGTCTCACTTAATAATCATTTTTTTAAGGAAAATTATTTCTTCAAAGCCAAATTATCCTGTAGTTTTCTCAGTTTTTATCATGAGCACTACTATCCTTCCAGTAACGTACTATGGAACCTGGAAATCATTATTGATGTTTCCCTGTTCCCACCCATTGCTTCCCATTCTCAGTGAGTCCCACGGATGATTTATTTTTCTATGTGTCAGTCCATATCTAATGTTCTTACTACCACCATTACTCCCTTTCCTTTCCCTGGTTTCTGCCACAATAGTTCAGGTCTTTCCCATCTCCCACACTTAGTAGTTGGCTAACTGGTCTTCCTCCAGATTGTCTCTTTTTCTTGTAATTGACCTCATATGTTGCTGCCAGGGTGAGCTACCAACTTGATACACATTGCTCCTCTGACCTCTATAGTGCAAATAGAGTCCAAACTCTTCAGCTATACCTTTCAATGCTCTGTGTTCTAGCATCATGATAACTCTCTAATCTTATTTCCCATTCCTTCCTTTCATGATGTTCTAACACAGAGATTAGCAACTCTTCCCGTAAAGGGCCAGATAGTAAATATTTTAAGCTTTGTGGGTCATATAGGCTACAGTCTCTCTCAGCTACTCAACTCTGCCATTTTAGCACAAAAGCAGCCATAGACAATACATAAACAGATGTAGGTAGATATGTTCCAATAAAAGTTCATTTACAAACAAAACCAAAAACAGGTGGTGTGTAAAATTTGGTAAGACCATGTAGTGCCCATGTCTGTGTCTAATCCAATCAAATTTATCTGCTCATTTTCTTCAGATGCAATCACATTTTCACAACCATACCCTTGTTCATACCTCAAATCCCTTGTCTTTTCTTCTCTAATCATTGAAATCCTGCAAATCTTTTTGTGTCTAATAGTGTCTTTAGAAACTTCTCTCAATACTCAGTTTCATAGTGATTACACTTCCTTGAAAATTCAGAACATGTTCCCTCTGTTCATTCATTCATTCATTCCTTTGAAAACACTATAAATACTTACTATTCCAGACACTATGACAGTGACTAACAGATGCACAGATGGGCAGATACTTTAGGAATAACAAATGTATGAATGGGGTGAAGTGGGGATAGGAGTGGTGGTTTTAAATAAGAGTGGTTTTACTTAAATACATGTAATAAAAATATGCATATCATATTTATACATAGCTAATATGTTGAACGTGTAATTAAATTTAGAAAGCAAGAGTAAAGAATAATTACATAATAGATGTATTTTAAAATAATCACTGTATATTAAAATTAACTATAGTTATTTTAAAGTTTTCATAGCAAATAGCCAAAAAGTGCTTCAAATATTAACTGACCACAGAGATATTATTAAAGACAATAAGATGATGAAAAGCTTAAAGCCCAAATATCTTGTGATTTTTGACATAAAATTAAATTGAACCATGTTTAGTAAATTAAAAAGCTGCTTAAAACATTTATAGTGGAAAGATAAAGTATACGAACTGTTAAACCTTTATTTACAAGTATGCTAACTTTGCCAGTTTCAGGTCTCTACCTATGTTTCATTTTGTTACCATTATCAGCATTTTGCAAGCAAAATAATTGGACATGTTATTCTATTTTCAAAGATTACTTACTTAATTAAAATTTTGAGTTAAGCAAAACAAAATACAATGAGTTTCTTTCTAAGCATAAAAGGACAGGTAAATCTACCTTCAAACAAGGTAGATAACTTACTAGTTTGTATTATGCATCAACTATGGGACCTGTAACACTACATGTAAACATTTATACATCTGTATCCCCTTTTCCACTAGATAATAAGCTTACAGAGACTAGAGATCATATTGAATATCTTTTTAAATCCATTTTGCTTTGTACACTAAAAGATCTATCGATGGCTATGGAAGCAGAAGATATTAGGTAAATACTTCCTCTGCTTAAAGAAATTATTATAAGCTTTAATAAAGAAATAAAGCTTAGGAGTAAAAGTTTTATTAGCCACTCCATATTTGATTTAAAATTGACAATTCAGTACATACAAAAAAACTATATCTGCTTCACATAGGTTTTAGGGCACAAGATCAATGTACAAAAATCAATTATATTTCTACATACTGGCAATGAACAATCAAAATAAATTTAAAAAAATAAATTTAATACATTTAACACAATGTCAAAAATGTATTTTTGATACAATAGTATCAAAAAAAACAAAATAGAAATATATTTAACAAGAGTAAGACTTGTACACTGGAAACGACACAATATTTTTGAAAGAAATTAAATAAGATCTAAGTAAGTGGAAAGACATGCTCATGGATTGGAAGATAATACTGTTTAAATGCAATGCTTTCCAAATTGATCTACAGATTCAACACAATCCCCATCAAAATCCTAGCTGCTTATCACACAGATGATCGTAAAGTTCACATGGAAATGCAAGGGACTCAGAAGAGTCAACATGATCCTGAAAAAGAGTTAAACTGGAGGACTCACACATTGTGATTTCAAAACTGCCACGAGTTACAGGTATCAAGATAGTGGGGACTGGCATTAGGACAAAGATGTGTACTGATGGAATCGAATTAAGAGGTCAGAAATAAGAACTCATATTTATAGTCAATTGTATTTCAACAAAGGGCCAAGACCATTCAATAGGGAAAGAATAGATGTTTCAACACATGGAACTGGAATAACTGGATGTCTCATGCAAAAGAAAAAACTTGGGCCACTATATTGTATCACATACAAAAATTAACTCAAAAGGAATCATAGATGTAAATGTAAGAGCTAAGACTCGAAGATACAATAAAATTTCTAAGCGCAAAAAAAGTATAGATTCAAAAAAATATAAAACTCTTATTCTAGAAATGATAACATCAAGGAAGTGAAAAGAAAACCCACAGAGGGGTAGGAAATATTAGCAAATCATAGATCTGATAAAGGATCTGTATCCAATGTATATAAAGAAGATTTACAACCTAAAAATATAGAAAAATAACCCAATTTAAAATGATCAAAAAATTTGAATAGACATTTCTCCAAAGAAGATCTATAAATGGCCAATGAGCACAGGAAAAGATGCTTGTTATTAGTTATTACAACTATGTAAATCAAAACTATAATGAGATATCACCTCATATCCACTAGGATTATGATAGTAATAATAATAACAGCAGCAGCAGCAATAATAATAATGATAACAAATAACATAAAATAAGTGGTGGTGAACATGTGGGTAAGTTGAACCCTCATATATTGCCAATGGAGACGCTAAACAGTATGGTCACTTTGGAAACTAACTTGGTAGTTCCTGAAAATGTTAACATAGAGTTACCAAAGGAAGGATCATTTCTATTCCTAGGTATATATATATCCAACAGAAATGAAAAAAGTTATGTTCACATGAAATCTTGCTCACAAAAGTTCATAACAGCATTATTCATAATAGAGGAAAAGTGGAAACAACTGAAATGTTTATGAATTAATCAATGGATAAATAAAATATGGTGCACCCAGAAAATGGAATATTATTTATCAATGAAAAGGAATGGAAGTATCAGTTCATGCTACAACAGAGGTAAATCTTAAAAATATAATAGTAAGTGAATGAAGCCAGTTACAAAGATTATATACTGTATGTTTCCCTTTATGTGAAATATCTAGAATAGGCAAGTTCATAGAAAGATAAAGTAGACTAATGGTTGTCAGAGGCTGAGAAAAGGGGGTGACTACTATTGGATGTAGAGTTTCTTCTTAGAGTGATGAATTAAAATAGATAGCCCTGAGGGTTGAACAACTTTGTGGATATATTTAAAGCACTGAATTTTACATGTTGAAAGCATAAACTTTATGGCATTTGATTTATAACTCAATAAAGCTGTTATATTTTTAAATATATGAACTTGCTTCAGGAAGTAGAATAGGTATTTTTCAGCAAATAAGAAACAAAAAAAATTCAGAGACTAGATTTTGTGACACGTACATGATGTCTTTTTCTGAAAAGCTAAATTATATCTCAAGATTCTAACCGTGCAGCAGGAGCCAGCCTTTATGCACAGCCAGCCTTCCTACCAAAGAAACAGAATTCTTTGAATATGCTTCAGAGTTTCTTAGTTCCTACTGGTACATGGAAGAAAGAGACAAGAAGATATAGTCTGTCACTCAGGCAAATGTTAGATGTCTATGAGCATTTTTCATATTGTACCTAAAACCTTGTAGAAATGAAAAGTGATATGAAATGAAATTCATGAATTATTCACATTCCTAATTTTGGTAATGATTATTTACTTCTTTTTTTCTTAAATCTGCTAGTAATTCTTCTGAGAAGTTACAGTAAAATTGCTTTTCAACTTTTCTCATTTCCTGAAACCCAATCTTGTAGCTTTCAGTTATAATCGTAGAACAGAAAGTGTAAAGTAATAACAATAATACAACAACAAAACCCCAAAGTGCCTTTGGTGTAACCCAAGGTGTTACAAAGTGCCTTGTTAAGCAAATGGCATAATTAAGATTTAACTGTGTCTAGAACATTTTTTTTTTTTACATTTAAATCTTGATTTTATTGACTACTATCAATGCCACTGCAGTTTTTTAATAATATTAATATTATGATAAAAATATGAGAAAACAGTTTTCAAGTGCAAATATATTCTGATAATATCAGCTATTATGTTTCAAAATAGTTAAAAAATATATGAAGTTTGAAAACAAACAAAAAATAATAAAAATTATTTTTTCAAAGATGCTAATCATAAAGATCTTAATTTGCATTATAATATCTACAGATTCTGCATTATAAAAAGTGAAATAGCTAAATGAATACTAAGTGAGTCCCAAATGTTTCTCACCAGGCTAAAATCAAGGTGCCTGCACAGCTACATTCTTTGGGAATGAAAAGGAAAATTTGTCTTTAGATAATGCAATTGTTGTTAGAATTCAGTTCCTTGCAGCTATCTGAGGCTTTTGTTATCTTGCTGGCTTGATAACTGAGAGGCATTGCCACCTTGTAAAGGCATCCACATTTCTTCACTCATGGCACACTCCCTCCATCTTGAAATTCAGCGATGGCAGGACCGGGATTTCTTAGGGCACATCCCTCTCATCTCCCTTCTGTCTCCCCCTTTTCCCTTTTAGAGCCCATTTTATTACACTGGGCTTACCCAGATAATCCTCAATCCCCCTTTTTAAAG
Organism: Theropithecus gelada; assembly: GCF_003255815.1. NCBI lineage: Eukaryota > Metazoa > Chordata > Mammalia > Primates > Cercopithecidae > Theropithecus > Theropithecus gelada. The sequence goes on from NC_037672.1 coordinate 48,554,123, forward strand.
CCAGATAATTATAGCTTTTTATTCCTCTTTCCCATATAATTCCTCTTTCCCGATTACACTCCTCAGGAATGTAACATATGCATAGGTTTGGAGGACTGGGGCACGGATGTTTGGAGGGGATACTATTCTGACTACTACAAAAATATAATCAATGTAGTTGGAAAATGAGGGGATGGTATTCTCTTTCTTCCTCAATTAAATAATTTTTCTTTTTAAAAATGAAATCATTCAGATATTTTCCTTAGCTTTTCAACATAGAGATAAGAGAAAGATATTTGGGATACCTTAGAAGTAAAGTAAAAGTCAAACTATTTCTATTCATTCATATGTAATTTTGATTAACTGCTTTGTGTCAAATTGTAGGCTGGGCATTCCCTAAATAGAAATAAAACAAAGAGAGATCCTGCCTTCTACAGGCATAGAGCCTAGTGAGAAAAATGAACAGTAACTGCATAAATACACACATAAATGTACAGTTACAATTTATAATGAGTGTTATAAAGAAAATAAATAGCATTCAGTGATAGAGAAATCTGCTGACAGGATGACGGTGCAAAGGCAGAGTGAACTACAAAGGATGGTCAAGGGTTATCTTAAATGGTGATGACCTGCAAGATTTCCTTTCCAGACATGGGAGTGAGGAATCCCTCCATGTAGCAAACAATTTTGTTATTGAGGCATCTTTTGTTACAAATTGAACCAATGTGACCTACGGAAATGCAATATGAGACTGGTGAAGGATCACCTGCAGAATAAAAAGTTAAACAAGAGGAAAACGTGCCTGTGCACCTCGACTGCCACCCTAGCCCTTGCTGGACCATTATTACAGTAGTCTTCACACTGGTCTTCTCACTCCTGCCATGGCTTGCTGTCATCTATTCTTACATATCAGCTAGAATTATCTTAAAAAACAAAATCAAAACCAGCTAAGTCAGGCAAAATCACCCCTCTGCTGAAAGCACGTGAATGGCTTCACATAGCGTTCACAGAGAATAGTTCATAGTTCCAAGTCTTTGTAAGGTCTTAGAAGGCTCTATATGACCTCCTCCTCAGACCATGCACTCCCTTGCGCCAGAGCATCATCTCCTACCCAGCACATTTCTTTGCTCACTGCTCCAGCTGCAATAGCCTCTTTGCTGTTTGAAAGTGCACCCACCTTGACCCTGCTGCTCAGCCCAGCTCTAATATAGCCTAATATAATGTAGCCTCAATCTTTCCTTTAATTAGCTATGAAAGCACTTAGTCAATCATGCATACATTTTCCAGGTATGAAAAAATCAGTCACTACACTTCTGAGTCCTCCAACCTATAGAAAATACATATTATGCACTGGGCGCGGTGGCTTATGCCTGTAATCCCAGCACTTTGGGAGGCTGAGGCGGGCGGATCACATACAGCAGCTCTGGCTCCTAACAGTCTCTGTCTTGTTGTCTTTCTTAACAGGCCATATTTATATTTTCACAAAGTTTGCCACCTGACATATCCTTTTATTTGCTTTGTTTATTGTCTGCCTTTCTGTATTAGAATGAAAGTTCTATGCGAGAAGTGGGATTCTCTGATTTCTTCCCTGATGAATTCCTATCAATGCCTGAGGCATGGTAGAAGGTCAGTAATTTTTACTGAATCAATTAATGAAAACAGCTTTCAGGAAAATTGCAAAGGCTACTTCTTACCTAATGAGCTGTACCCTTGGGTAAGATTTAGTGATAGTCATCTGGATATGGTCCTAACTTAAAACCTACTTCAACACATATAATAGCTCACTCATTACCCCTAATCCTCAGTTTATTCTTCTATAAAATGAAGAAAATTATTTCTATTTTATCCTCAGAATATTTAGGATCAAATAAGAGAATACATATACAACTATAAAATGCTACAAAGACATAAAATGCAATTATTCATCTATGCATTTCTTAGGAGTTTACAATTCTTGACTTTCAGCTTTGTTAATGTTAGATTGCATAAGCAACGTTCATAAAGTACACTAAAAATAATCATTTTTTGCATCTCAGAGTACTTTCAAATTTTTTCTGCTGGGTTAATTTTTCCTTACTTTTCAAAAAATTTAGACAGGTCCTATGACCTTTGTGTATTTTTAAGCAATAGAATGACTTATGATCACATTCTTAAAATTCTGCAATTTTAAAACCCTCTAACCTTAGTGAAAATTCAAACTCTGGCCCTGGTTAGATATTGAAGCTTTGACCGTCCTCTAATCTGGGCCTCTTGCAGGTGGGAAATCTACAGCTGGGGAAATATAGTTGACGTTTTCTCTCAATATCAGGTCATGATTATGATTTCTGCTCCCTCAGCTTCCTAATCGGGATTGCTGGCTCCCTCAGGATTGGAGCACAGAAAGGCAGAAGAGGAAAACCCCTTTTTTTGTTCCTGGTCCTAGATTTACAACTTTCATGCGTTCTTGGAGACCATGACATTCCCCAACCTCCCAGCAATGCACACATTTTTATAGATGTTCTCATTACACAGAGTTCATATCTATTCTACCAGTTTGCTAGCTTCTTCCTGAACCCCTGGCATTGTAACAGGACCCTTATATTCTCTCTCCTGAGGTGTGTCTGTGCACTTCAGAATGGGACCAAGGTTGACCCAGACAAGAGATATTCTGTCTTCTAAATGGCTTACATCTGGTCCATGGGACACATATTAATTACCGCATAAACACGGTGAGTTCCACAATAGCAAAGACTTGGAATCAACCCAAATGTCCATCAGTGACAGATTGGATTAAGAAAATGTGGCACATATACACCATGGAATACTATGCAGCCATAAAAAAGGATGAGTTTGCGTCCTTTGTAGGGACATGGATGCAGCTGGAAACCATCATTCTTAGCAAACTATCACAAGAACAGAAAACCAAACACCGCATGTTCTCACTCATAGGTGGGAACTGAACAATGAGATCACTTGGACTCAGGAAGGGGAACATCACACACCGGGGCCTATCATGGGGAGGGGGGAGGGGGGAGGGATTGCATTGGGAGTTATACCTGATGTAAATGACGAGTTGATGGGTGCAGTAGACCAACATGGCACAAGTATACATATGTAACAAACCTGCACGTTATGCACATGTACCCTACAACTTAAAGTATAATAATAATATATAAATTAAAAAAAAAAAAAACACGGTGAGTTCAAATTATATAATGTAACCTCAATGTTTCCTTTAATTAGCTATGAAAGCACTTAGTCAATCATGCATAAATGTTCCAGGTATGAAAAAATCAGTCACTACACTTCTGAGTCCTCTAACCTATAGAAAATACATATTATGGGTTGGGTGAGGTGGCTCATGCCTGTAATCCCAGCACTTTGGGAGGCTGAGGCAGGTGGATCACCTGAGGTCAGGAGTTTGAGACCAGCCTGGCCAACATGGTAAAACCCTGTCTCTACTAAAAATACAAAAATTAGCTGGGCATGGTGATGGGCACCTGTAATTCCAGCTACTCAGGAGGCTGAGGCAGGAGAATTGCTTGAATCCGGGAAACAGAGGTTGCAGTGAGCTGAAAAAGTGCCACTGCACTCCTGTCTGGGAGACAGAATGAGACTCCATCTCAAAAAAAAAAAAAAAGAAAAGAAAATACATATTATGTTACCCTCTCTCGTTTGAGGTGAGGCTGAAATCTTCTCCAGCTCTCCTTGGTAGGTTAGGATGATGTGCTGTAATAGTAAGATTTGCAACACATTAAGAGATGTTACAGAAAAATATTCTCCAAAATGTCTCTAACTTTTGATATGCTTATGTTCTCAATGTAAGGACATTTGAGAATAGTATAAGCAGTTACTATATCCTCCTTTGATGATTTTTCATTTTAGAATTTTATCTATTTTGGAGTGTAATCAGCATCGCATCTTACCGCTACAACTTAAAAGTTTTTCATTTACCACCTTGTTACATTTGTATTTTAAAAATCCTGCAACCTCGTGTGTGTGTATGTGTGTGTGTTGCTTTGGAATAGTTAATACGATGATTTTATAGCTGATCTCTTTGCCTATTTTTTCTTCTTCAACTATATCTTTCTAGAATCAACTTCCTTAATTTCTCTATGCATGTAACTTACTTGCTCACAAAATTTTAATGGTTCCCTTTACTTACTGGAAAAAAACTGAATGCTTCAGTATCCCTGTGTCCTTGCCTTATTGTAAGGATTTAACAGAAGATGATTATGGCAAAGTTCTTCCTAAACGATTATAGAAATCATATGCAAATAGGAAAAGAAAGTATTTCAAATGGTCACCACAAATTTTACTCCTTATTTGGTAGTGCACCAAAAGGCACCCCAGGATGTGATCCTCTTTTCCATTGTCCCATGTCCAAGAAAAAAACAGGATATTCTTTTATAAAGACTTGAGTCCCTGAAGGATATTTGATTAAAGTTCAGGTTCTAAGTTACAGTGAATTTTCTGTGTTTGCTGCTTATGACTAAATCTCCCAATTACTTTTCCAAAGGGTACTAATTAGTAAGGATTATTCCCTCAATGGAGTTTACAAACAGAAAGCCACAATGAATGTCTCCAATCTCCATTTAGTTCCATGAAGCAACACTTCTCTAAGACCATTCCAAATGTGGGTTGAGATTTTCAGTTGCTACTCAATAATGTTTGATTCCTTTTGACTACCGATTTGTCTTGACACTTCAGTGAGCTTTGCACCTCATATGAAATTGGTCGACAAGAATATGTTGGTCCACACAGGCTGGACCTTCTCATTTTAGACCAAGGAATTAAACTATTTGCTACCTTAGACAATGACTTAATTGCTTCTCAACATTAGGACAGTGATTTTCTGTAAAATAAATTAACCAAAAACTTTTTTTTTTTAATGCCTGATCCTATTTCTAGACTCTGATTTTATTAATTTGGGGTGAGAAACAGACATTGTGTATTTTTTACAGCTTCCCAGGTGATTTTAACATGCAAAAAGATTAGGAATCACTGCATTAAACTGACTATAGTTTTATTCCAGACATGGATATTCTAGTCTTCCTACCATTTAAAAAAATTCTCCTGAAATATGCCTGGATGTGACCCTGAATTAAAAGATACTGACATGTTAAATTTTTTTTGTGTGTTTCAAAATTACATATCTGTAAGACATATGGTTTCAGGAAATAGATTCAATCATTATCATAATTTTATGATGTCTAGTCATAAAACTTGTATTTCTCTCCATCATTTAAAAATAGGCTCAGAAAATGGAGACTCGTTCACTCAGTTCTCCATCAATCCAACATAATCAGCCATGGGCTACCAGAATCACACAACGAGCATTTATTTCTTCTTATCCTTTCTTATCCTAATTCAGCTCTCTGAGAAGATAGATGTGCTTTAGCTCAGTGCTTTTATATGTTTCTAGCCAAGATACCTGCTGTCAGTCAGTTTAGATATATAGTTATGATTTAATAAATCTTTGACCAACATTTAATTTATTCTATATGTTCATTTACATAATTATATCTTCCGTGATCCCTCTAGCCTGAGTTAGGTAAAAAGTAACATGAAAGAGGTGGCAGAGCTTATGAAATCTACATTTTCTTTAAATCTATTTTTATTTCATGAAAATCATTGTGAGAGCCCCTATTTGACCTAATGATGTAGTCCTATTAAAGGCTTGAATTTATCCTAACAGGGTCCTTACCCTATAGTTTTTGTTATGGACTGAATGTTTGTGTTCCCCTCAAAAATTCATATGCTGAAGCTCTAACCCCAAATATATTTGGAGATGGGGCTTATGAGGAGGTAATAAAGGTTAAATGAGGTCACGGGATATGTTTCTGATCAACAGGATTGATGTCCCTATAAGATGAGATACCAAAGAGCTCATTCTCTCTCTCCACAAGTGCACAAAAAAGAAAGGTGTTTCTCTTTCTTGAGTGTTTTTCCCCAGATGGTGGAATGGAGGCTTTGTTAGCACACCTCACCCAATTGGAAATAGCAAAATAATGTGTAGAGACTGATGCTGTGAACTTTTATCCAAGAAGGAACACAGAAGTTCAACATAAAAGCAAAAGAAAATTTTGGATAACAGAAAAAAGAAAATGGGCAGAATCCTATGTGGTGAGATCCAGCAGAAAATTGTGAGTAAATTCCTAGTGTGTAAGAGGGGGTGAATGTCTCTGCAATACACATTCCCACCAGGTAGCCAGACCATCCAGGCCACAGGGGAGCTTCCTGACCCTCCCACACCCTGGATCTGACTTGGGGAGTATCAGAGAGACGGAGCAGAAATGGCACTAGGAAGGATCTCATACTTGGGTTCCACACCAATCCTAGCTCATAAAGGCCTGCATGGGAACCTAACAGGGCTGACAGTCAGTGCTTCAGAGTGTCTTGGGCTGGGTTTTGTGTCTGGTCTTGAATTGGGGAGGAATCCCCAAAGCCAGACCTGAGAGGTGAGTGTGGGATGGGCTCTAGCATGAGTCCTCAAGTTGTGTGCTTCCCCTTTGTGGGACTAGACTGAGAGGGGTTTAGTCTGAGAGGTGTGGTTTTGACCCCGGTGGCGAATTCTGCACCCTGGGCAGTTTTGTGGTCTGAAGGCAAACTGTGTGCAACTTGGCTAAGTATTCTGACTTAGCACCAACTTTGAGTGGTGGGAGGAAGCCCTGTCAGGCCGGCAGTATGACAGTGCATCAGGTCCCAATGTCACTTGCTAGGCTGTGGAAACCAGGCTTCACCTCGTTCTCCATGCTGGGTCTTTGACACAGCAGTGGTTGCTCCACCCTTTGCTGGGGCATTTCTTCAGTGCCCCGAGGACTGTCGTCTGACCCCCATTGTGGCCAGCACTTGGGCCCATCACTGGAGGACTTGACTGCAGGCTTTCCCAGCCCAGCCCAGCGTAACTTTGTCCTCCCTGTACAGGACTAGGAGTGCTGAACAGTCCATGACCCAACCCATCACTGGGGACACCTGACTAGTTATCCTGGTTAACAAAGATTAACCATAAACTATACTCCAACCCACCACAGCTGGCTCTCATTTGCAAGTGCCACCCACTAGCAAGGAGGTCAACCCACACAGTCCATTACAACATCAGCTGACACAAATGCACAGTGCTTGGAAAGAAGACAGACTTTGCTACCACAATTGTCCATGCCACAGTGGCTACTCAGGAGGCCTGGAGACCACTGACCCACTCAGTATGTTGTTACTATAAACAGCATTTGAGAAAGCCACCACACTAAGGTTATTTCTAATCAGGGAAATCATAGAGAGTCTATGCCACTGAACACACCCAGAAGCAAAGTCAAATGACAACTCAACATACATTATAGTCACATCCTAAAATAAATAAATAAATAAATAAAAATAAATAAATAAGTAAAAACCCTGCTCCAATGAAAATATGCTCATACATAATGTGACTATTTCTCCAGGTATGAAGAAATCAGCATAATAATACTAGAACTATAAAAAAGCAGGGTGTTATGACAACCTGAAGAAATATAGTAACTGTTTAGCAGTGGATTCTAAATAAAATAACATTTTCAAAATGCCAGATAAGAAAATTCAAATTATTGATTTTAAAGAAGCTCAATGAGATCCAAGGAAAATAAGACAACAAAAATAATCAGAAAGTCAATTCAGGAAATGAATGAAAATTTATCATGGAAACACATATCTTAAAAAAAAAAAAAAAACAGAACTTTTGGAATAAAAAAAATCATTGAAAGAATGACAAAATACAGTTTAAAGCTGTAATGATAGACTAGACCAAGCAGAAGAGAGAATCTCAGAACTTGAAAACAAGTCATTCAAATTACTCAGGTCAGACAAAGATAAAAAAGAAATAATAGAAGAGAATGAACAAAGCCTTTGAGAAGTATGGGAGTACATTAAGTGACTGAACTTACAAATAATTGATATTCCTGAGAGAGACGAAAAAGCAAAAGTTTGGAAAACCTATTTCACAACAGAACTCCATCAAACCACAAAGATGAACACAAAGAGAAAAAAAGAATCAAAGAATCCACAAAAAGCTAGATAACATTATGGCAGGAACAAAATCTCACATTTCAATGTTAACCTTGAATGTAAATGGATTAAATTTACCACTTAAAAGATATAGGTTGGGGCCGGGCGCGGTGGCTCAAGCCTGTAATCCCAGCACTTTGGGAGGCTGAGGCGGGTGGATCACGAGGTCAGGAGATTGAGACTATCCTGGCTAACATAGTGAAACCCCGTCTCTACTAAAAATACAAAAAACTAGCCGGGCGTGGTGGCGGGCGCCTGTAGTCTCAGCTACTTGGGAGGCTGAGGCGGGAGAATGGCGTGAACCCGGGAGGCGGAGCTTGCAGTGAGCCGAGATCACGCCACTGCACTCCAGCCTGGGAGCACAGCGAGACTCCGTCTCAAAAAAAAAAAAAAATATAGGTTGGCTGAATGCGTTTTTTTAAAAAAACATGAAGCAACTCTGTTGCTTACAGGAAACTTGTCTTACTGGGAAAGACACTTAGAGACTGAAGGTAAAAGACATTCCATGCAAAGGGAAACCAAAAACATTTAATGCTATAAACTTCCGTCTTAGCACTGCTTTTGCTGTATCCCAGAGATTCTGGTATGTTGTGTTTCCATCTTCATTCATGTCATTTTTTTGTATAATTTCTGGCTTAATTTTGTTGCTGACCCAGACGTCATTCAAGAGTGTGTTGTTTAGTTTCATGCATTTGTATAGTTTTTGAGCATTCCTCTTGGAATTGATTTCATTTCTATTTTTATTCTTCTGTGGTCTGAGAAGATACTTGACATGATTTCAATTTTTTAAAATTTATTGAGTTTTTTTGTGGCCTATCATACTGCCTGTCTTGGAGAATGTTCCATGCACTGATGAGAAGAATTTATATTCTGCAGTTGTTGGGCAAAGTGTTCTGTAAATGTCTGTTAGGTCCATTCGGTCTAAAGTCAAATTTCAGCTCAATGTTTCTTTGTTGGTTTTCTGTTTGGATGGTCTGTCTAATGCTGTAAGTGGAGTCTTGAAGACAATCACCACTATTATATATGTGTCTATCTTTTTCTTTAGGTCTAGTAATGTATGTTTCACGAATCTCTGTGCTCCAGTGTTGAGTGCATATATATTTAGAATTGCTATATCCTACTGTTGAATTAATACCTTTATCAGTATATAATAACCTTCTTTGTCTTTTTTTTTTTGTAACTATTTTTAATTTAAAGTCTATTTTATCTAAGTATAGCTACTCCTGCTATTCACCATTTTGAATAAATGGTGCTGGGAAAATTGAATTGCCATATATAGAAGAATGAAATTTGACCCTATCTGTCATCAAACACAAAAGTCAACTCAAATCAGATTCAAGACTATTTATTTATTTATTTATTTATGATGGATTTCACTCTTGTTGCCCCAGGTTGGAGTACAATGGTGTGGTCTCGGCTCACTGCCACCTCCACCTCCCAGGTTCAAGTGATTCTCCTGCCTCAGTTTCCCAAGTAGCTGGGATTACAGGCACCTGCCACCAAGCCTGGCTAATTTTTGTATTTTTAGTAGAGACAGGGTTTCACCGTGTTGACCAGGTTAGTCTCAAACTCCTGGCCTCAGGTGCTCCACCCACCTCAGCCTCCCAAAGTGCTGGGGTTACAGGTGTGAGTCACCACACCCAGTCTTGAAGACTTTAATGTAAGACCTGAAACTATTACTGGAAAAAATCCTAGTGAAGCTCTTCTGGACATTGATCTAGGCAAATAATTCATGATAAAGACTTCAAAAGCACAAGCACCAAAATAGTCAAAGGGGACTTAATTAAAGTAAAAAGCTTCTGCACAGCAAAATAAATCATCAACAGAGTGAAGAGATAACCTGCAGGATGGGAGAAAATATTTGCAAACTATGCATCTTACAGGGTACTGTTATTCAAAATTTATGAGGAACTCTAACAACTAACAACAGCAGCAACAACAACAAACTCACAAAAACCAAATCAAATGAGCCAGCTAAGAAATAGGCAAAGTACATGAATAGATATTTTTCAAAAGAAGATATACAAATGGCCAAGAAACATATGAAAAACTGCTCAGCTCTACTAATCATCACAGAAATGCAAATTAAATTCACAATAAAATGCCACTTTATACCTGTTAGAATGGCTATCATTAAAAAGTCAAAAAATGACAGATGTTGGCAAAGATACAGAGAAAAAGGAATGTATATACATAGTTAATGAAAATTTAAATTGGCACAGCTGTTATAGAAAACAGTATAGAGGTTCCTCAAAACATTAAAAATAGAGCTACCATATGATCCAGCAATCCCACTATTGAGTATCTACCCGAAAGAGGAGAAATAGTTATATTAAAAAGATACCTGCACTTGTATGATTATTACAGCACTATTTACAATATCATAGATATGGAACCAACCTAAGTATCCACCAATAGATGAATGGATAAAGAAATGTGTGTACTATTCAATGGAATACTATCCACCCATAAAAAGAATGAAATCATGTTTGTTGCAGCAACATGGATGAAACTGGAAGCCATTATCATAAGTGAAACAACTCAGAAGCAGAATGTCAAATACCACACGTTCTCACAAGTGGACACTAAATAACATGTATACATGGAAATGGAGTGTGGAATAATAGACATTGGAGATCAGAAGGGGGGGGGGGGGGGAGAGGGGTGAGCAATGAAAAATTACTTGATGAGTACAAGGTCCAAGAATTCAAACAGTATTTGTCATCTTTCTATGCCACACACCTTCTCATCGACTTTATTCTACCAGTCTGGTTATCTCCAAAACCGAACACTACCTGTACCTCTGGGCTTTCATTCATAAAGCCTAGACTCAAAGGGAAAGAGATCCCTTTCTAACAAGTTTCCCTTGTGAAAACCCTAGAAAAGGATTCCAGTTGATATACTTTGAGTGACATGTTCAGTACTGGGCCAATTGATGGAGTTCATGTGGGATGCCATGACTGACTGGTCTAGCTTGGGTCATACCCTCAACCTTTCAGGATGTGTGTGTATGTGTGTGTGGGAGGGGAGTGGTGAATAGGTGGATGTGTGTATGTGTAAAAAGTAATACTAGTTATGTTCTGAATATATAAAACAACACAGGTGGCTTATAGAGTTGGTCTAAGGATTATAGTGCTTTTTCTCTCTCGTTTAGCCAACAATGTTACTGACTACATTTTAATTAGCCTTCTATGAAATATAGTTTAGTATATAGTAGTTCCTCAAATAAAATTGTTTTGTTCAATGTTTATTATAATGTTGATGAGAAATAAATTAATTCCTGGTCAGAGCCACTGTCTATTTGGAGTTTACATGTCCTTCTCTCATGGGATTTCTCTGAATATTCGTTTCCTTCCACATCCCAAAGATGTGTACATTACATGAATTGACATGTCTGAATGATCCCAGTCTGAGTGAGTGTGTGGGGGTGTGTGTGCCCTGCGATGGAATAGTGTCTTATTAGGGTCAGTTCTCACCTTGCTCCCTGAGCTGCAGGGATAGGCTCCAGCCACCCAAAAACCTGAACTAGAATAAGCTGGTTGGAAAATAAATGAATGAATACAAATGATTATAAAATAAAAATTCTTAAAGTAGATAATAATCCTACAAATGCAACAAGAAATGATGGGGTACTAAAGCTCTCTTCTAGTCTGTCATATTTTTCATTGTTTGATTTTGAACTGCATGGTGAGAAGAGGTGCTCCTTAAAATTTTCGCTTCATAAACCTTTATTCCTTCAGTGGACTCACCACCACAATCACTGTCACTCACTAATTCGCCAAAATTGAGTAAACAACTACCTTACTTGTTTTTATTTATCTTTCTTAAATTTATGTATAGGTTAAATTTATTTCAATATTTGATATTAGAATTATTCTGGGTCTTTATTTAGAAGTTTGGTAATGTCTCTGACCAGAAATATGCCCTAAGAACTTAGCTCTTGTTTATATCAATTAGCCTATGGGAAAGTTGGTTTTATTACATGTAATTTCCTTTGAAGTGGCAGTTTCCAAGAACCTAGTAATGATCTTAAATAAGGATTTACTATTGTTTGTAAATTAATCATTTTCCACTCATTTGATAAGGTGACTCTTCAGAACGTTCACAACTTGGTTAGACTGATGAGATTAGGAAGTAAAGAATTAAATGGAGAGAAGCTTTCCTAAACCTTGTAAGTAAAAGAGAGCACCTACCTCCAATTGTTAAAAATATTTTTAAACATTTTTTGGTAAATTAAAATAGGATTTTTTATGTCTCAACTGCAGGTAAATGTACGCCTTATCTTTCCAGTTCCTGATTTGACAAATAAGCTTTAAATAGTTTCTTGAGGGAAAAAAACAAAACAGAATCCTGAAGAGATTAACAATTATGTATGCAATTTTAATTTTATTAAAAAATTATAACATTAGGCCAGTAGTGGTGGCTCATGCCTGTAATCCCAGCACTTTGGGGGGCTGAGGTGGGTGGATCACGAGGTCAAGAAATTGAGACCATCCTGGTCAACATGGTGAAACCCCGTCTCCACTAAACATACAAAGATTAGCTGGGCATGGTGACATGTGCCTGAAGTCCCAGTTACTTGAGAGGGTGAGGCAGGAGAATTGCTTGAACCTGGGAGGCAGAGGTTGCAGTGAGTTGAGATCGTGCCACTGCACTCCAGCCTGGCAACAGAGCGAGACTCCATCTCAAAAAATATATATATATTATAAAAAATTATATATATATATTTATATATATAAAATATATATCTCATATATACAACATTCAAAACTCAAACAACTCCTTGTGGGGGACTAAGGACCAATAATGAGATTAAACCTAGGCACTAAAATCATGTCCTAAGGAGAAGAGAAATTGTAGGAACACAGAAACCAAGAGTCAACCATGAAGCTTATTTTCCCTAGGTTTCCCATGCCTTCGTGTAAGTGCTTTAGATTTGACATACCCAAGATGTTTTCAGTCTAGAGCTTAAAAATCTATCCTCAAATAGCTTGTTTTGCTGGAAAGCTTACATTGAAACAATAATTAAGATTATTTTGCCATTGTTTAAAACTTCAAGGGGTCTAATTATTGTCACCTTGTTAACTATAATTTTGCTGTGACCTTACCTGGAAAACTCATACTAAAACTTAAGTACAATAAAGAAGTCATCTTCCTTGAAATGACAGAACCATTGTTTTGCTTATAAATTACCTATTGGATTCTTAGTGCAATCGTTAATGAAGAATAATTAGAGAAACTGCTTTCAATATTGTATGTGGTCAAAGTTATACATAAGCCAAAAAAAAAAAAAAAAATATTCTTTGCACATGTCAATGACTACTGCTTGGTTTTTGAATTTCTGGACAAAAACTCTGCACTAAACTTGAGTTCTACATAGAAGCCCTACGATTAGCTGCCTGAATATAACTTGTATGTTAATAACATTGCAAAAGACAAGTTCAGCAAGACTGGTCATCAGAGATCAGATGATAATTTCAAGCTATGCAAAATGCAACTCCTTTCTGAACTGCCCTAAAACAAACAAATTCATTTCAATGACTTGAAACTGCTTTCAGTTGACTTTAATGCTCCCATTTCATAGCAATTAAGTGTATTTCTCTATAATGGTGTAGAGTCATTGCCGCAGACCAGTAGTAGCCTGCTTTCGAAGGATAATATTTTTGGCTTTTCACAAAGGCTTTTAACTAAGTAGTTATTTCTGACATGTCTTTTCAAATTACCCACTCCAACCCCTAAAGAAAGACAAGAAAATGAAAATCTGCAGATTAAAAATAAGACCATCAGTCACCTAGACCCTGTCAAGATGATCCACTAATTATAAGCCAAATGAACTATATTGTGAAACAAAGATGAAAGCAAGTCATGTATTTAATTCAAATATAATATAGTAAGATTTTAAGCATACTTAAAATGTAATACATAATGTAAGGCATCATATATCAATGGGAAAGATATAGTTTTCCATATATAGAAAATTATTCAATTATTTTGGAGCAAAATGCCCACTTAATTCTTTATAGAACATCATACAAAAAAATCTCAGATGGATTGGAAAGATAATTGTAAATATTCAAACCACAAAATGGGGGATGGAGGAAGCAGATGGTATGAGTCTGATATCCTTGCTAAGTAAGGGCTTCATTCTTTAGAAGTCAGTAAAAGAAATCATAAGGAAAGTGATTTGACTGTATTGAAATTACTACTTTTTCTAAATCAAAACAAAATAAATCTAAAAAGTAAATCATCCATTAGATAAACATGGTTTAAAAATATGACAAAAGGTTAAAACCCTTGGCATGGAAAGATCTCAAAAAATTGATTAAAAATACCAGGCTTTTAAAACACAAATGAGAGAAAAATATGCATAATTAGAAATAAAAGAGAAAAATGAATTATATGGTACTAGTAATAACAGAAATAGAAATTGGTATTTTTTTTTCCTATAGTTATCAGAAGTTTACAGCAATGTAACTCCTTAGTAGTGGAACAAGGAGTCACATTTTTGTAAATAAGCACTTTCATAACTTCTGGTGAAAGTAAAATGGAAAAAAATTTTAATAGTAAATGGAAATAAAATTTAAATACTTTAGAATGATATACACTTTAGTATAGTAATTTCATTTTTTTAAGAAATCTATTTACTGCATTTATTACAACATTTAAAAGGGCAAAAATGGAAAAGGCCAAAAAATGAAAAGTTATTGGAATATTTGCATAAGTTAAATGATAACCCTAAAATACATTTATAGAGCTATAAAATGTATGTAAAATAAGGGGAAATCATTATTAACAGGAATTTTATTCAAGGTAGTAAGATTACTAATGATTTTTCTTTTTATTTTCCAAGTTTTGTATAAGAAGTAGATAACTTTATATAATTAGACAAAAACAAACAATTGATTTAAAATTCCCTGTAAATCAAAGTGGAAAATATATGTATATAATTTTTTGACAAATATCCAATTCCTATTTTATGTTTTCTTCTTGAATCAGCCTAGAAACTTAAGACTCTATATTGGGGCCACAATCCTTAATATTCTTCGTAACTGCCTTCCTGGGCATTTATAGTTTACGCTCTCAGCTTTCATCAAAACATTATTTCAAAACAGGCTTATTTGCATTTAGTTTACAGAAGCTGTTGAAGAGAATGAAGTCCTATGTGAGGCACTGCTTTAGAAAGGAATGCTAAGAAGGGAGACCAGCCTGTCTTATTGCCCTGATACATAAGACCTACGTAACTGGCCAAAGTTTTGCCTGGGTTTCTAAAAACCTGAAACCAAATTCTTAAGCTCAAATATAACAACTATATTTGTTGACTTTAATATATTTTGACATTTTTGTTAGTTTTCCCTTATTAGGTATTGACTTTTTTTACTTGCTAATTCTTTTATTATACATTTAATATTTGTAACATACATATTTTATTTCTCCAAGTTTCTTTAAATGCTTTGTGGAAGAAGCCAGAAGCTGGACAGATAAGATAAGGGGTCAGTAAACTATAGTTTGGCTGTTGGGCCTATTTTGATTCGGTATTTGAGTGAAGAATTATTTTACACATTTAAAAAAATTAAATATATATACACATATATATATATATTATACATGCTTATATGCATAAACAAGAAGAACATGCAAAAGAGACATACATGGCCCACAAAGCCTAAAATATTTACAGAAAAAGTTTGCCAAACCCTATATTAAATAGATGGCTAGATGGTTAGTCAGCTACATCTTTAAGTTTTTCAAAATGCCCCACTACAGGAATACATACTCCTGTACAAATTCCACTGTTAATACAATATATACTCCTCTCTTTATAATATATTGTTCAATCTATTATATCAGTTTATTCAAGCATCTTTCCAAGAGTTGTCCTCTTAAATATGCCAGGCCCACACATCTCTCTATTCTGTATATACAGGTCATTCCACCCGAAATTTTCTTTACCCTTTCCTCTATTATTTCCTGATTTCCCTGGCAATTCCAGCCTGAGTGAGTGCTTAATTATAGGATTTCATCTAGAACTCACATCCTGTAATGTGGCACTGTAAGAACCTGTCACTAATACTGACTTAGACTGTGCACATGACTTGTCCCACAAAGAGGCTGTAAGCCACGTAGGTGCAAGGATCACACTGCATGTCTTTTGACAGTTCCTAATTCCCTATACTTTGCAAGCTTCCTATTAAGCAGTTTCGTAAAGTGTGGTGGGACTATAGATACTTGCTTGTTAAAAACACAGATTTTTGAGCTCCTTTCGAAAAGTCCTCAATTATAATCTCTGGGGACTGGGCTTGAGTGTTGATGTTTTTTTTAACATGTGTCAAATGTGATTTTTAGTTGAACTAAAGTTTGAGAAAGATCTATGTTTGTTGATTCATTATAGGTATACTATATCAGTGCACAGCTAACCCTCAGTCCCAGGGATCTATGATAAAGAGGATGTCCACTCAACTACTGATTATTCCTTACTCTCAAGAATGAATGCCGTAGGCCACAGAATGATGTGCTTGTTAGGCCTTGGAGGTTACTTTTGGCTTCTGCAGGCCAATGTTTTAATTAGGATCAGTCTAGGATGTCAACCATTGAGTGTAATAAAGATCTCTGCAGTATAATTCTTGCCACGCCATGTCTCTTTTATTGCAAATTTATAGTTAAATGATTTCAGAGAATTTGGCTTATATTCCAGTTCACCTAAATTCACTACAAGAGAATCAGAAAACCTATGATAATCCTGTAACTGGCCTGTTGAAAAAGGCAGCAGGATCTATGAACCTTGGGTACAAACCAATATTCATGACTACCATAATATAAAGCTGACTGTGAGGTTACACAGCAATGACTTATATCTTGAGTGTTTTGCAAAGACCAAATGTCACAATAGAAAATAGTCAATTTGAGTATAAATAACAGTTGATGCTTGAATGTCTCTTTCCTTTACTTAAATTAACTTAAATTGTTTTAATGTAGTCTAATGCAAAGGCTGTCACCCTTTTAAGTGTCAAATTTCTAATATATAAGTAAATAAATATATAATATTTATTTTGTTACTTTAATAATCTTTTTTTTCTATTTACTACAGGG
This sequence comes from Theropithecus gelada, assembly GCF_003255815.1. Taxonomy (NCBI): domain Eukaryota; kingdom Metazoa; phylum Chordata; class Mammalia; order Primates; family Cercopithecidae; genus Theropithecus; species Theropithecus gelada. The sequence continues at coordinate 48,571,208 of NC_037672.1, forward strand.
TTTACTTGGCTTTTAAAAAATGTATGCAATTAGTCTAATAGATGTATTTTGATTATTAAAATTTGACATTAAGAAACTTTATTATTTTTTCTTATAAAGATAGCATATAGAATCAAAAATAATTTAAACTATATAGGAAATTTTGTTTCTAAAATAATGTAAAATTGATTTTGTGATAAACCCCACGGACACAGTGTATCAGAATGCTAGTAAGAATCATCCTCTCCAGCAGGGCAAAGTATCAATGGTTTTTGTAACACACTTCCAAAATAAGCATGTATGATACATAATAAAATCACAATTCCAGGTAGAATAATTTAATAGCTGACACAGTTTTTGTAGATAAAGCCTATGTAAAATACTAATTTACCTAAATCTTCCCATGAAAACCAAGAGAGAAAACCAAATTTTAATATCACATGGGCAATAAGCTATATTTGAAAAATTCTCTCTCTTCTTACTCATTTAAATGTGCTTTACGAATAGCAAAGGCAATAGAAATGTACATATTTTTAACACATGCCCCCAATCACTTAGACAATATTAAGTGTTAAGTATAGCCATCTGCAGATAATCAAGAAAAAGCAACTTAAAACCAAGGTGAATGATGATATGTATGTTTAAAAGGACTATTTAGTCTAATTTCCTTTCTAAAATGAATTGAGAAAACATAGTTTTCGAACTTTACATGTAATCATTACATTCACATTTCTTGTGAAATATGGGGTAAAACATATTAAAAAAATAACTGAATAGTCAAAGGCTTTGCATAAAAATAAAAAATATAAATCATGATGATCAATGCTATTTTATTTATTTACTTAGCTGTACACTTGGCTATTTAAAACCTCTTTATTAAATTATTGACAGTATAAATTTCATATATGTAAAGCATATCATTTGGTAAGATTTGACATATATAAGCACCTGTGAAATCATTTAAAATATCAAGATAATGAACACAGTCGAGGCTATTTTAAAAAGGAATATTGATTTCTTTGGGCACTGGAAAACTAGCTATTGAAAGACCAGATACTCTGGGATTGTAAGTGCCTAACTATGATTGAGATGGAGCTGTGTATTTACAGCAATACCATTAAATGATCCTCTAGTGACAAGTTGAATCCCTTCACAGTTTGGGATCTTAATTCTGCATGGTGCTGTAGGGCAATCCTGGTAAGGCCAACCAACTTGTCTCCTAGGTAGCTGTCATACCATCATGCATTTTTTTTTCATTTATTCACACAAGATTAATTGAACAAATATTTACACTCTGAGAATGTCACAAAGATCAACTTAAAGCAAAAGGGAAAAATAGGCAAAGCATCTCTATGGTGCTTTTTTTCTTTAATCTTTTTTCCTTTTCTCTGAAGACTTATCTTCCTGACTTTGCTGCCTCAATGGTACTCGAGTGAGCACATCAATCCTTATTAATATTCTTCACCTGGGGTCAGATTTTCCCAGTAGAGCCCTGTGGTCTGATTCTTTCCTTCTGTTTATGGAAAAGAGAGGATAATAAATAAATCCTGCAGTAGTTGTGTTGGTTAATTACTTATATGTTGTTTATAGAAAGAATAGATCAATAAATCAATCCATGCATTAGTTTTAGTGGTTAATTATAGCTTTAAATGATAATCCTTCAGCTTCAGATTATTTTAAATGCTGTCTTTTAATAGTTTGTTATTAGTTATGGCACTACATAACTAATAATAAACTAGCAAGCACCTTATGGATATTTTGGGTCAAGATAAGCACCACCCTGCTGCTTTTCAAATCTTACCATAATTCACTAAAGGAGTAATGCATAAAGCCACATTTGTCTCTTTACAACTCTCAGTCTTTTATTCAAAACATGCCTTTGAAATAATATAAAACACCTCCATTTTTTTCCATGTGGCTGTCATTATATACATGAAAAGAATAGTGATATAAATTTAATTCTTTCATGAGTTTGTCCTCCAACATAGTTTTCTTAATGATTTCAGTAATTTTCATTAGCTTTTTGGGAGAAGTAACATTATTACTTCTCTGACCTTATGGTCCGCTAAAATTTTTTATCCTATTTCACCCAAACTTAAATCTCTTTGCTAGTTTTTACCATTGTCATTTTTTTTTCCTTATTGCAAGTGAAAATTTGTCTTTTATTTCCATGCAATTTATTTTTGTTAGTTAAGGCACATTCACTGCTCTTTTATTAGTGCTGAAAACTTAATTATTCAAACACAACAAAATTATATCTGTTGAATCAAGGATTACATGCTTCCATGAGAATAAAATTTTTTAAAGTGTGGTCTGCAATTGATTATAGTATTACCAGTATTGTGTGTATATATATTTTTTATATCCAGAGGTAATAATTCTATAAAAATAAAATATTTTTATATGGTAAATCCTTTATTCAGCAATAAGCAGTGAATAAAATTATATCTTATTCCTATGCATTGCTGAAGTAGGAAAAAATTAGGAAATCAGGAAATAATAAATAGATATTACCAGGCAGGGGCACTCACACATTATGCTTTCAAAAAGTATATTTTCATTATATTATATGAGAAAGATAATTCATAAAATGCTATCAAAATTAAAGGAAGGTATTTGACATTTTAACATTAAAAATACAAAATGCATTGGAATATTTTATTTATGGCACTTCTTTTTGATAAATGGTTAATATTAACAGAATCCTTAATTAAAGATAAAAGTAAGAAATATATTTTCAGTTTATTACTTGTAAGTTTAAATTTCTTCTATTTATAGAAACAATTTCAATATTTGTAAAGTTAATAGTCTATATAAGGAAAATGATTAAAATGTTTCTTAAATTATGCCATCTCTTTAAAATCACTATCTGTAGATTAATCAATAAATTTTTGGTTTCATTTTCTACTGATTGGTATCTTAAACCCAATGTCATTGCAGTGAAGTAAAATGCATCACTCATTGCATTGTAACAGGGCTATATCATTCATCTACCTCAATGATCTTTAAATTGCTATAACCAAGCTACAGTATCAAACAATCAAAATTTCTGTTCATTTCTTGGATATCTCTTATGTTTGTTGGCAATTTTTATTGCTGATATCATTAAGTAAATCAGATAAACAAGATTAGAATGCTAGGCACTACATCTATGTCATTTTGTGTGTTTCAGACCATTCGGAATGAGCTTCATTTTTCTTTTTCTACTTATTATTGACTCAAATATTAAGCTGTTAGATTTCTTGCTTCTCTCAGGCTATTACTACTATTTCTTTTTTGTCCCATGTGCATCAAAAAAAGCAAATAATATTCAAATTAGATGTCTTAATAAAATTATACAGTCAACATAAAAGTATGCCACAATCCTCTAATATTTTGAATAACTTTAGATTTTGATATCTCCTGTTATGTCAGTACTTAATCATAAGACCCAAACAGTTTCAGATTTATTTGTATGTCTGTCACAAAACTATAGCACACTGTACAGAATAACTCAATTAAAAAATATTTGACCCTTTTCCCTCACAGTACATATTAGTACATAGAATGTATTTGGTCTATATTGCCTTTTACATTTACTTATCTTTCTTTTCTCAAGTGGATGATGTCTATATCCATATCATCTATCATAATCATATTTATATTATCTCTACTTCTATCTATCATATTTTCTTCATAAAAGATTACCAATATTGCCGGGCACGGTGGCTCAAGCCTGTAATCCCAGCACTTTGGGAGGCCGAGATGGGCGGATCACGAGGTCAGGAGATCGAGACCATCCTGGCTAACACGGTGAAACCCCGTCTCTACTAAGAAATACAAAAAATAGCCGGGCGAGGTGGCGGGCGCCTGTAGTCCCAGCTACTCGGGAGGCTGAGGCCGGAGAATGGCGTGAACCCGGGAGGCGGAGCTTGCAGTGAGCTGAGATCCGGCCACTGCACTCCAGCCTGGGCTACAGAGCGAGACTCCGTCTCAAAAAAAAAAAAAAAAAAAAAAAGATTACCAATATTAAGTACTCAAAACCTTTGGATGATGCTATATGATCTTGAGGCAACCTGTGATTTTTGTCCCTCAATATAGGGCTAACCTTGTTATGCCATGATTCACCTAAATGTCTTCTTAGAAAAGGGGATTGATCTAACAGTCCCATCATATTTTTGTGTGACTATATTGTGACTTTTCTTAGCATGCTATTGTCTACATCTAGATGTATTGAACTAAAAGGCAGACACCAGTAAAAAGAAGTGGAGTCACATTTCTTATCTCTTTGTGCTTTGCTACCTCTTTGTGCTTCATAAGAGGTGCAGAAACACAAGAGATCCATGGAACATTGCCTTTCAACACTTATACCTTTCAATAATAACATATTTATTTTGATTAATTTTCAATAACTCACATGTTTAGATGAAAACAATATCAAAACTTGAAATTCTAAGCTCAGCCTAACATATTGATTACAAAGTCATCAATCTGAAACAATCAGAATTAGAGAAGTCACCATAGTGGCTTAGGCCATGATATATCTAAAATGGCATGTGGCTAATGATATGATGGCATATCTTCACTAATATTTGGTAGCAACTGGATTGCCACAAAAACAGGTGAGGACCCTTTTTCTGTTGTATTATCACTCTTTTACACTGGAAAAATTACTCTGCTGTTTTCTAAGAGTCAATCCGGGAGTGACGTGAGTAGCAGAATGCCAAGTCCATGAGTCACTTGATAACTACTGGACATGCACATGAGAATATGACAAGGATGGTGCCTTAGAATGGGGATTCTCAATCTGAGGTAGGAAGACACGATGAGCCACAAAATTCTTATTACGAATTAAAATAAAGATCAAGAATTACTGATAGAATTGAGAAGATTTGAAGGGGCACATGGTGTAAGTTTAGCCCAACTAAAGTGGAAATGTTAACAGAAGGACTTGGCAGGCATCATACAGAGGTAGCTTATCATGAATCCTGCTCAGCTTACTTTCTCAGAGAATCCAGAAGTCACTACAATAGTTATTACTAATGGCTGGTCAACCTGCTCCAGGGAAGGCTGCCCACACTTGTCTTTTGATGGCTTCCAGCCAGTCAGTTTACTCAAAGAAAAGTAAAACAAAACACACTGTTCTCAGTCTATGTGTGTTTTTTCTACCCTATCTCTTTCTTTTATAAATTCTGTTTTTGTTATATTTATTGACAACTGTTTAATGACTGACTCACTTCTATGTGAGTAACCTTTTGTGTAAATACTAACTAAAGGTTTCTGAGTTATTTGTCAACAGTCCAAATCCATGATATCTTACACTTTTGTAATATTAGGTTGGTGAAAAGTAATTGCGGTTTTTGCATTAAAAGTAATGGTAAAGTAATACTATTTCAAGGTGCATACATGCTGCTTTGTGAAATAAAATATGTTGTTTGTATAAAAATATTAATAAATTGATAGTAATTTTTTAAAAATCAAAAATTAAAAATCATACTTTTGCTAAAAAACCCTACTTATGATTATTTGTCTAACTAACATAATTTTGAAAATACTTTCTGCAAAATTACAATTCACTCTCTAGTGCACCAATACATTTTCAATCAAAGTATATTTCTGTTAGCAACAACAAGATAAAACTGAACATCAAGTCCTCAGTAAGTTAAAACGTGGTTGCCATTCAAAAAAAGAAAAGGAAAGCCTTGAAATAAAGAAAAGGAATATTACTCCTACCATCGAAAATGTGGACAGTGAAAAAGAGGCTAAAAATTAAATATTACATAAAATATTATAGGAGAAAGTCAAAAGAGTAGGAAGAAGTGTTGTCAAAAATTATTTTGTATTTCAGCAATAAGTGTTTTCAAGAAAAAAGCATGAAAGGATTTATCTTACAGAAAAATGTGAACAATTTTTATAAGTAAGGTTTTTTAAAATAGATTTTTTCTTGGACTTTAATAAACTATAACATAACTGTAAAACTGTAATTATAAATATAGAGATTGTCCATACTTACAATGTGTCTTAGTCCATTTTGGAGGACTCTAATAGAATACCTGAGACTATGAGACTAGGTAATTTATAAGGAATAAAGGTCTATTTAGCTCATAGGTCACTAGTCTGGGAAGTTCAAGAAGCATGATACCAGCACCTTCATGGTTTCTGGTGAGGGCTTTCATGCTGTGTCACAACATGGCAGAAGTTCAAAGGGGAAATAGACATGTGCAAGGAAACAAAACTCAAGGTGTTGGCTTTATAATAACCCCTTCCCACAAGAACTAACCCATTCCCATGAGAATTAATCCAGTCTTTCGAGAGTGAGAACTCACTTATTCCAGTGTGAAGGCATTAGTCTATTCATAAAGGGTCCATTCACATGAACCAAACACATTCCTACCCTGAGGATCAAATTTAAACATGAGTTTTGGTGGGGACAAACCATATCCACACAATAGCAAGCACATGAAAAACAAAAGCAAAACAAAAACGTTTTCTCCTTTACCATTTATCACTAACAGGTAAAGGTTTTGGAACTGGGAGAAGACGATCCCATGGAAAAGATCTTTAACTAGAAGTCTAGTCTCCTAAGAAACAGAAGGATTTTAAAAAAGCTATCAACCCACAAGACTTAGACACTATGTATATGTAAGATACAGATGTTTCACTGAACGATTGCTAATTTTTTTCTTAATGTTATGGTCCTTAAATAACGTTTCACATTCATCAGGAAAAAAAAATGCCTTGGAAAAATACTTGGAAAAACATGGGTATAAGAAAGAATAAAATGTTCACGTATTTATTTTTTAAAGTAGATATAGCTAACATGAGAGCTCTAAGCTGTAAGAAAAAGAAAATGTCTGGAAGAGACTATTGTGTAATTAGTTTATCTAATACCAACAGCTAGAAAATAAATAGCATTTAGGAGGCCTGAATTTCTTTGTTTGTTTGTAAAAGATTGAGAATGTTAGAACCAAAGAAAGGAAAAGAAGATGAAACAAATCTTATTTCATGACTTTCAACAAATAAAAATCACGTTGGAATGACAACCCAACCCCTGCATTGTAATTACTTTGTTTGTCCCAAGAATAATTATCCCATTTCCAATTTGCCTTGGAAGGAAAAAGTATATATAAACGTAACACTTTACATAAGAGAAAAAAATATGCAATTTCCCCCAGAATCCTAAAAAAGACATTGTCTCCTATTTAATGAAAAGTGCACTTATTCAAATCATATTACAGCTCCAAATGGCTATAATCAGACATTCTAAAATGCATAAGCCTGTCACTGAAAGATTTCTCATCTCATTTTGGGATATAGATTCATATCAACCCTGAAAGAATAAAAATAAGAAATTTTCAAGCAAAGCATTTCAAATATAATTCCATTTAAAACCACAAAACTACTTTGATTCAGGTACTCCAGAGCAATAAAACCCCCCATAGTTTCTGATTAAGAATTGCTTGAAAACATTTTTAGTGGATAAGTGCTTTTCTCTTCATGAGCATCAAGTGACTTACTCAGGGTGATTATACTCAGCTAGATGCATTCATTTTACTAGTTAAATATTTCAAAGCACAACCTATATAAATCCAAGCTGTTTGTGAAATGATGTTAAAAATGAGATTTATTTCTCACTTTCATTTTTTAAAATCCAGAAATATTATTTACTATTATAATAGGATTTAGTAACCCTGAAAACGTGTATTTATTGAATTTTTAAAAATCAAAATTCACTACCAATAACTGTAAAAGCCATTTTTTGCACCTGAATTACTGTGATTAACAAAAGTGACTCTCATTATTCAAAAAGAGCATCTCCATCTCCAAACATTTATTTTTAAATTAAAAAGAACTCTAAAAACTCAGCTTTCTATATAACTTTGATAGACTATTTATTAAATCATAGAGAATTTACTAGAAAGACATTTAAAACTCTAGAAAAAGTGCTGACAATTTAAAGTCAGAATAATAGGTCCTCAAAATATTTGTAGCTTTAACAAAATCACAGGGAAAAGAAGTAGAGAAATAGTAACCCTCAGAGAATATATATCAAGAACCTTAAGTGGCATGAACATAATAATTGATAGTAATACTATGTGTCTTAAAAATAAGGCCTATTTTGGAATAAAAATATTTAAATATTACCTTGAAAAAGGGTCCTTCAGAATTATTTGGAACTTGATAGAAATTTTGACAAAATTTGAGATTTTATGTATGTGTTCATTTATGCTCTTATGGAAACTACAGACATGGATTAATTTTTTTGTCGTTTGTTTTTTAGTCTTTATTACTTCTTCTTTTATTTATATACTTATTTAATGCTTAATAAATCTTTGGATTTCAGCATGATTACTAATTTTGGATTAGGAACAATGTGGACATTCATGTTTTACTGAGACCTTTTTGATGTGAAAATCTTTAATTGTACATTATTTTACATTAATTATTTATCATTAAAATCTAAGTAGCAATAAATTTTATTAAAAATATCTAATATTAATTTTTAAAATTAGAACTAGTAAATCTATAATCTTTAAATGTTCTTTGTCAGAGTTCTTAGTTTCAAACTTTCACCAAAGGAGATAATTTGAAGACACATTTCATAAATTAAAAATAATTTTGGTTATGGTAAGAACTGAGTTTTTTGTTTTTGTTTTTGTTTTTTGAGATGGAGTCTTGCCATGTCACCCAGGTTGGAGTGCAGTGGTGCTATCTCGGCTCACTGCAAGCTCCGCCTCCCAGGTTCATGCCATTTTCCTGCCTCAGCTTCCCGAGTAGTTGGGACTACAGGAGCCTGCCATCATGCCCGGCTAATTTTTTTTTTTTTTTTTTTTTTTGTATTTTAAGTAGAGTCAGGGTTTCACAGTGTTAGCCAGAATAGTCTCAATCTCCTGACCTCGTGATCTGTCCACCTCGGCTTCCCAAAGTGCTGGGATTACAGGTGTGAGCCACCACATCTGGCCTGAGTTTTATTATTATATGCAAAATTGCCACAGTATAAAGTTTCTTCAGAATTATTTATTCTAATCTAAAATTGGAATATTTCCTATACATCAACAACAGTCAAGCCAAGAGCCAAATCACAAATGAACTCCCATTTGCAATTGCTACAAAAAGAATAAAATACCTAGGAATACAGCTAACAAGGGAAGTGAAAGATCTCTACAAGGAAGGCTACAAAATGCTGCTCAAAGAAATTGGAGATGACACAGTAAATGGAAAAACATTCCATGCTCATGGGTAGAAAGAATGAATATCATTATCATACTGCCCAAAGTAATTTATAGATTGAATGATATTTCCATTAAACTAACATTGACATTCTGCAGAGAAATAGGAAAAAACTATTTAAAAATTCTTATGGAACCAAAAAAGAGCCCAAATAGTCAAGACAATCCTAACCTAAAAGAACAAAGCTGGGGGCATCATGTTACCTGACTTCAACCTATACAACAGGACTACAGTAATTAAAACAGCATGGTACTGGTACAAGAACAAATACATAGACCAATGCAACAGAATAGAGAACCTAGAAATAAGACCATGTAACTACAACTATCTGATCTTTGAAAAACCTGACCAAAAAAAGAAAAAAAGAAAAAAGGCAATGAAGAAAGGATTCCCTATTCAATAAAGGGTGCTGAGATAACTGGCTAGCCATATGCAGGAAATTGAAACTGGATCCCTTCCTTATACCATATACAAAAATCAACTCAAGATGGATTCAATAATTAAGTGTAAAACCCCAAACTCTAAAAACCCTAGAAGAAAAGCTAGGCAATACCATCCAGAACATAGGCACGGGCAAAGATTTCGCGATGAAGACCAAAAGCAATTAAAACAAAAGCAAAAATTGACAAATGGAATTCGATTGTGGAAGACAGTATGGCAATTCCTCAAAGTCCTAAAGACTGAAATACCATTCAACCCAGCAATCCCAATACTAGTTATATACCCAAAGGCATATAAATTGTTCTATTTTAAAGACACGCACACATATGTTCACTGCAGCACTAGTCACAATAGCAAAGACATGGAATCAACCTAAGTGCCTATGTGATACATATACACAATTGAATATTATGCAGTCATAAAAAGAACAATATCATATCCTTTCCAGGGACATGAAAGGAGGCCATTATCCTTAGCAAACTAATCCAGGAACAGAAAACCAAATACTGCACGTTCTCATATATAAGTGTGAGCTAAAGAATGAGAACACATGGACTCATAGAGGGGAACAACACATACTGGAGCCTGGAGGTAGAGGGTGGAGTATGGGAGGAAAAAGAAGATCAAGAAAAATAACTAATGGATACTAATCTCAATAGCTAGGTGATGAAATAATCTGTACAACAAACCCTCATGACACATGTTTACCTATGTAACAAATCTGCACATCCTGCACATGTGCTCCTGAAATTTAAAGTTTAAAAAATTGGAATATTTACAAATATGGTTACAAATTAATTCAACATGATATCGTTTTGATTAAAATAAATTCGGCTTAAAATAAATTTTATAACCTAGTGTTATAGATTATATCTGGAAATAAGTCAAATTTGCCATTTAAAAAAAATAGGGCTTCAAAATTTTTTGTGCATGTGAGGTTGTATTAGAGAAAAAGAATCATAGAGTGCTAGTGCTAGAGAGGAGCTGCTTCAAATCACAGGCAAAATACTATTCATCATCAAAGTGTACAAAAAATTACTTGTACACTTCTGCTAAACAATACACAGATAATTTCAAATATGAAACATTTAAATACAGAACTATCCAACTAACAAGGAGAAAATAAACGTTATTTCATTCATTTTCCATAGCTAGAAATAATGTTTCTTGAATGCAAGGTCACAGAGTTGCACATATTGTGAAAGAAAAGCATGACTAAAGGGGGATATTCTCAATTTTCAGAAATATTTGCCATCAGGTAAATAAGGACATCTTTGCATTAACAATGAGTACATGTTTAAGGTCCCAGTAAAAATATTGCATATTTGAATAACCTCCCCTCAAAAACCAGGACTATAACAAGAAGCCTACTGTCCACTCACAACCACGTTTTAATAGACTTTGTGCTTTTTAAAATGAAGGCCAGTTTTCAAACAGAATGTTTCTGGTTTTGGCACAGCCTTTCTCTTTCCATGTGTATATATACATGTGTTCACACATTTATATATATATATATATATCATTATATATATGTACATATACATGTAATGTTTTATATATGTGTACATCCACACATATGTAAATATATATATGCATGCAGATTATATATATGTTATATATATATGTAATGATTTCAGCAGAACAGTATTGCTCTCTGGAATGGCAACAATATGTGTTACTTGTTTTTTTGTGATATACCGCTTTTTTTGTCAAGAAGAAAACCTTGGAGTAAACAGTACCAAAATCAATAGCAGAATTATTATTTTTTTTAATACTTTAAGTTCTGGCATACATGTGCAGAACTTGCAGGTTTGTTACATAGGTATACACATGCCATGGTGGTTTGCTGCACCCATCAATCTGTCATCTACATTAGGTATTTCTCCTAATGCTATCTCCCCGCAGTACCCCACTCTCTGATAGGCCCCAATGTGTGATGATCCCCTCCCCGTGTCCAAGTGTTCTCACTGTTCAGCAACCACTTGTGAGTGAGAACATGCAGTGTTTGGTTTTCTGTCCTTGTGACAGTTTGCTCAGAATGATGGTTTCCAGGTTCATCCATGTCCCTACAAAGGACATGAGCTCATCCTTTTTTATGGCTGCATAGTATTGCATGGTGTTTATGTGCCACATATTCTTAATCCAGTCTATCATTGATGGACATTTGGGTTGGTTCCAAGTCTTTGCTAGTATGAACAGTGCTGGAATAAAATTATGTGTGCATGTGTCCTTATAGTAGAATGACTTATAATCCTTTGGGTACATACCAAGTAATGTGATTGCTGGGTCAAATGGTATTTCTGGTTCTATATCCTTGAGGAATCACCACACTATCTTCCAAAATGGTTGAACTAATTTACACTCCCACCAACAGTGTAAAAGCATTCCTATTTCTCCATATCCTCTCCAGCATCCATTTTTTCCTGACTTTTTAATAATCTCCATTCTAACTGGCATGAAGTGGTCTCTCATTGTGCTTTTGATTTGCATTTCTTTAATGACCAGTGATGATGAGCATTTTTTCTTGTGTCTGTTGACTGTATAAATGTCTTCTTTTGAGAAGTGTCTATTCATATCCTTCACCCACTTTTTGATGGGGTTGTTTTTCTAGTAAATTTGTTTGAGTTCTTTGTAGATTCTGGATATTAGTCCTTTGTCAGATGAGTAGATTGCAAAAATTTTCTCCTATTCTGTAGGTTGCCTGTTCACTCTGATGGTAGTTTCTTTTGCTGTACAGAAGTTCTTTAGTTTAATTAGATCCCATTTGTCAATTTTGACTTTTGTTGCCATTGCTTTTTGTATTTTAGACATGAAGTCCTTGCCCATACCTATGTCCTGAATGGTATTGCCTAGGCTTTCTTCTAGGGTTTTTATGGTTTTAGGTCTAACATTTAAGTCTCTAATCCATCTTGAATTAATTTTCGTGTAAGGTGTAAGGAAGGGATCCAGTTTCAGCTTTCTACATAAGGCAGGCCAGTTTTCCCAGCACTATTTATTAAATAGGGAATCCTTTCCCCATTTCTTGTTTTTGTCATATTTGTCAAAGGTCAGATGGTTGTAGATGTGTGGTATTCTTTCTGAGGGCTCTGTTCTGTCCCATTGATCTATATCTCTGTTTTGGTACCAGTACCATGCTGTTTTGGTTACTGTAGCCTTTTAGCATAGTTTGAAGTCAGGTTGTGTGATGCCTCTAGCTTTGTTCTTTTGGCTTAGGATTGTCTTGGCAACGTGGGCTCTTTTTTGGTTCCACATGAACTTTAAAGCAGTTTTTTCCAATTCTGTGAGGGAAGTCATTGGTAGCTTGATGGGGATGGCATTGAATCTATAAATTACCTTGGGCAGTATGGCCATTTTCATGATATTGATTCTTCCTATCATAGAATATTCTTCCATTTGTTTATGTCCTCTTTTATTTCATTGAGCAGTGGTTTGTAGTTCTCCTTGAAGAGTTCCTTTACATCCCTTGTAAGTTGGATTGCTAGGTATTTTATTCTCTTTGAAGCAATTGTGAATGGGAGTTCACTCATGAATTTCATATGGAGCCAAGAAGGAGCCCTTATAGCCAAGACAATCCTAAGGAAAAAGAACAGAGCTGGAGGCATCATGCTACCTAACTTCAAACTATACTACAAGTTTACAGTAACCAAAACAGCATGGTAGTGCTACCAAAACAGATATATAGATGAATTGAACAGAACGGAGGACTCAGAAATAGTGCCACACAACTACAACCATCTAATCTTTGACAAATCTGACAAAAACAAGCAATGGTGAAAGGATTCCCTATTTAATAAATGGTTTTGGGAAAACTGGCTAGTCATATGCAGAACACTGAAAGCAAAATTCTTAAAAGGGGCAAGAGTATACATCCCAGTCAACCGAAAGTTTCAAAAAAGTTTTCCTTAATACCATTGTTTGTATCAAAAACAAAGGAACAAGTATCAATCGATTTTCAGTCACTATAGAATAGCTGAATTAGGACTAATAACTTAGTCTTGTCTAAACAGCTCCAATGGGTCAGGTGTCCTGTTTAAGAAGGAAAATAAAATTACTGGAAAAAAACAGACAGAAAGGAGGCAATACAAGCAGCAGTAACCTAAAGCCATTATTACAATTCCAATTATGCCTTACTCACAGGGACATAATATTCATTAGTCTGAATGACAGTCAACCCCCTGCCAAATAAATGAACTATGAAACTTCTATTAGCAAATTTTGTGAAATTAATGCTCAAAACTATTCAAATTTAAATTATATAAAACCTAGTTACTGCTAAAAGAGAATGTGTAATCCCCTTGGGGCATCCAGATAGGCCTGAGAGAGCAAGATACATATCAGACTACAGAGAAATTTAGAGAGCAGAGAAAGTAGAAAATTTGAGGTGTAATGAAAAGCCCCTGGGATTGTGGTTTAACAGAACCTATCATACCATGAGTGTTATCATGTAATAAATTTGTCTGTGGTAGGTTTCTAATATAAATGGGTGAATGGCTTACTCTTTGAGTTTCTCCTATCTCTGTCTGCCTACTCATGCAATTTCTATGAAACAAAACTTCACTATCTTCTACTTAAAATTAAATCGTGACAATGAGACCTTGCTAAGAGAGTATCCATGTGAGCAAATGCTTCTTAATTCTGTGAATTCCTAATATAATTTCTTTTAATCATTTTTACCATAGTACTAGGTCCTGGACATTAGTTACCACTAATGGTTGAAATCAGGAATTAGGTTGTTCAGAGGATGGTAAATACCACCACATCATGTTGTTGAGTTTGAGCTGGATTGGAGTTTCATTGGTGTGTGTGTGTGTGTGTGTGTGTGTGTGTGTGTGTATCTGTTAGATATTGGAGTGATGCAGATTCCAGTGTGTCCCACTGTCGATGCTGTCTAGCAGAGTAGGAAGGAAACTAAACTTTGCCTCCTCTGTATCAGACACAGTCTTGAACTCCTAATCCAACCAATCCTAAGCATGTGGTCTAGAGATGACACCACAGACTTTCTGGGTCTCTTTACGAGCACATTCATGTCTGTGAATATTCTCTGAGAGTCTGGAGGCCAATAGAAGCTAACTTCCTCACAATTAGCTCTTTCCTCAAACATGGTAAGATAATTCATGCCAAGGTATTAGTCAGGGTTCTCCAGGGGAATATATGTATATATAAATATATATTTAAATACAAACATATACCATATACAGAGATTTGATATGAGAGATTGGCTCACATAATTATGGAGGCTAAAAAGTCCTAAGATTAGCTATCTGGAAACTAGAGACCCAGAAAAGTGGGTGGTATAGTCTCAGTCTAAATTCAAGGGCCTAAGAAACAAGAGAGCCAATAATGTAAGTCTCAGTCTGAGTGTAAGGCCCGAGAACCGGGGGTCTGATGGTACAATTGCCAGCTGGAGTCTGAAGGCCTGAGAACCAGGAGTGCTCATGTCTGAGTGCAAGAGAACATGAATTTCCCATTTTAAACAAGGAGCAAACTTACCCCTTCTCTGCCTTTTTGTTCTATTCAGTTCCCCCAATAGATTGGATGATGCCTATCCATATGGATGAGGTAATCTTTACCCAGTACACCAATTAAAATGCTAATCTCTTCTGGGAATACCTTATAGACAGATCCAGAAATAATGATTTGCCAGCCATCTTCAGATCCCTTAGCCCAGTCAAGGTGACACATAAAATTAACCATCACAACAAGCAAAGAGTTCAGATTTTATAGACTTTCTAGAAAAGTCGTTCCTATTTCGACCAAAACTTGGACACAGAATTGTACCCCATCAGTCATCTTTGCTCCACTCTGGGGAGATTGGCATCATCCCAGCCACCAGAAGATATAGCTTCTGTTCTCTCCAAGAGGCAGTGAATGCTGCTTACCTGAGGTAGAACTCCAGAAGTAATCTCAATCAACCAGCAGCTAACCTTTCCAGAAACTCAGAGTAACCCTAAACATCAGCAGATATGGGTTATTTTCTCTACTCTGCAGTGAAATCAGATGGGCTCGCTAAGAAGCTGAAACAATTTTATTCACAGAATACACTTTTCAAGAGTGCAGGGTTTCCCTACCCATCAAGAGACTGGTGGGATCAACAATTTTGAGAGTCTAACTCAATGGTAATGTTAGAAAATATTAGACTGCATATCTGTCTCATGACTTTATGGTACAAGCTATTTTCTTGAAGACACATCAGAATAAAAGCCGGTGGAGCTAAATGTATCGTGATTATATATTATAAATAAAGGAGAACGGGATAAAGAAATAAAAGCTGTTGTGTTCACAACATATTATTACTTCATAATATTTTCTTTTTTTTTTTTTTCCGAGAAGGAGTCTCACACCGTCACCCAGGCTGGAGTGCAGTGGTGTGAACTCAGCTCACTGCAAGCTCTACCTCCAAGGTTCACGCCATTCTCCTGCCTCAGCCTCCCGAGTAGCTAGGACTACAGGCACCTGCCACCATGCCTGGCTAATTTTTCATATTTTTAGTAGAGACAGGGTTTCACCGTGTTAGCCAGGATGTTCTCGATGTCCTCACCTCGTGATCCACCCGCCTTGGCCTGCCAAAGTTCTGGGATTACAGGCGTAAGCTACCGTGTCTGGCCCTACTTCATAATATTTTCTAGATTCTCTCTATTATATAAACCTTCCAAGACACAATTCATTGTTAGAACTATGATATTAAATGAAGATGGCAGATTTTCCAATGATGGGCTTAAACTATAAAGACTGGATTTATTCAGGCTATGTTTACCACCAGATTTTCTGTTATTAGATTTCCATACAACTGTAGATATTATAGTTCCCAAGCCTTGATTAACAGACTTGTAGAATTCTGGAGTCATAAAGGACATTAAATGAAACAAAAAAGTTAGTGTTTCATGCTATCACTGTGATTGTCATGTATAATGCTCTGTCAACCACATCTAAAATTAAATTACTTTCACCACCTCACATAGCAGCTTCTTGTCAGAATAGCCACTAGACTTTGTATTTCTTGTGTTGGGTTGAAAATGAATTATATTAATTCCTGTATATTTCTTAACAGGTATTATTTTTAATTTTCCCTTATTGTGTAACCTACAAACATAATTTCAATTAAACCTTACAAAAATCCTGAGAGATAAGTATTATTATTCACATGTTACATGTGTTACATTCACATATTCCAGAACTTGAAACTCAGTTTGCTTTGAAGTCCAAAGATCACACAATTGGTAAGTGCCAGAGGCAGAATTTCAACCCAGGTATGTCTAACAGCAAAGGTTACACATTTCCCCACTACAGCCTGTTAAATCTAGTCTCGTTGTGAGAAAATAATTTTAAAACTACAAATACTAATAGTCCGAATAAACTTGTACTTTTATGGGTATTTCCATTTTGCTTGTAATAATCAATTTGAGTACCCACTATTTCCCTATTCAATACAAATTCTTGCAAACAAATTTATACATATATCTTGCTTAACCATTAAAATCATTGTTTATACTTTTGCTGATCAAGTGCCCAACTCCGATAGGAATGGAGGATAAAGAGTGTAACACCCACTAACATTCTAGTTAATTTAAATGCAAATAATTATGTTTCACATAAATGAAAGAAAAACAAAGTTGCTAAACTTACCAGTGCAGAGAAGAATCTTATGGATTCTTACATCAGTATGCACATGTATTCATTAGTTCATTCATTAAATACTTAACAAGCATCTATTATATGTCATTCATTAGGAATACAACAGAAAACACAGTTCTTGTCTCATGAAGTAACATTGTAATGGGAAAGACAAATTATAAAACAGTAAGTTAATTATATTTACATATACACATAGAAGAGAGTTATATTTATAATTATGTTGTCAATTCACAATATTTTCTAGATTCTATTATATAAAACTTCCAAGACATTAATTCATTGTTAGAACTATGACAGTAAATAACTATGGCAGATTTTCCAATTATGGGCTCAAATTACAACTGGGTTTTATATTAGAAAGACTGATATAATATCAGTTTGCAAAAAGTGCTTTAAGAAAACATAAAACAGGGTAATACCAAAACATAAATGTCATTTTAGATATTCCAGAATCAGAATACAAATAAAATGCTGAGTACAAGTGCAATATTTAATCATTGGCTATTTGAAAGCAGAGCTATTCTCTCCTCCTTATAAGTACAAAGCAATTAAAGATTTAGTCCATTAAAAATTGGTGTATTTTTAATAGATTATATATTATTTAATTATTTAATATATTATATAATATAATATCTTTTGCAAAGCAGTACATTAGGTTTGCCCAAGAACACAAAGTTGTAGACTTTGTGAATTTAAAGCTGCAGAACTTGAATAAAGACTCTAAGTATATCTGAGAAACCACTGTACCTAGGAGCTAAAATATCTCTGCCGTATCATCTTATTTCACCAACTTATGAGAAAACACCTTTATGAAGATACTAAGCATTACCATGCAATTAAGATTGGTTGTGAAACCAGCTTTAATCAGCTTTTCCTAGCTTTATTCCCTGTTTGTGATGAAGTTCAAAGACATTAAGTCTAGAGTATTAAATTTTAATACTGGAATTCAGTCTATAATAATATGTGAGCAGCACTGGCTCACAACAAAGAAAAATCTGACAAATAAGCAAACAACATTATGTAAGACTCTTCTTTTTTTTTTTTTTTTTTTTTTAAATTTATTTATTATTATTATACTGTAAGTTGTAGGGTACATGTGCATAACGTGCAGGTTTGTTACATATGTATACTTGTGCCTTGTTGGTGTGCTGCACCCATCAACTCGTCATTTACATCAGGTATAACTCCCAATGCAATCCCTCCCCTCTCCCCCGTCCCCATGATAGGCCCCGGTGTGTGATGTTCCCCTTCCTGAGTCCAAGTGATCTCATTGTTCAGTTCCCACCTATGAGTGAGAACATGCGGTGTTTGGTTTTCAGTTTTTGTGATAGTTTGCTAAGAATGATGGTTTCCAGCTGCATCCATGTCCCTACAAAGGACACGAACTCATCCTTTTTTATGGCTGCATAGTATTCTATGGTGTATATGTGCCACATTTTCTTAAT